>NC_026000.2:10027129-10252321 GCF_000442705.2 Elaeis guineensis | reverse complement strand
TGTGGTACTCTACCAGACCGCCTTAAGGGTGCATAATCAATGGGCTCTGGATCTGATCTAATCAAATCCGGTTCAGGTTCAGTAACATGTGTCGGTTTTTTCACCTGTCGAACTTTCGTCAAGTTCGACATTAGAGGCAACAGTTTTTTCACTAAGGAACTCCTTTTCTAAAAAAATTGCCTTAAGACTGACAAACACCTTTTGCTCATCAGCAAGGTAGAAATAATACCTTTTGGTCTCTTTTGGGTATCCTATAAATTACACTTGTCAGACCTAGGTCCAAGCTTGTCTGTAATTAAACGTTTAACATAAGCTGGACACCCCCAAACCCTAAGGTGCGAGAATACTGGCTTACGTCCTATCCATATCTCATATGGCATTTTGGCTACAGACTTACTCGAAACTCTATTTAGAAGGTAACAAGCCGATTCGAGCGTATATCCCTAGAGGAAGATCGACAGACCAGCAAACCCCATCATGGATCGAACCATGTCTAACAGGGTCCGATTCCTCCTTTCAGACACACCATTATGCTGTGGTGTTCCAGGAGGAGTCCACTGAGAGAGAATCCTATTCTCCCCTAGATACGTCAGAAACTCATTGGAAAGGTATTCACCTCCTCGATCAGATCGAAGAGTTTTAATACACTTCCCAGTTTATTTTTCTACCTCATTTCGGAATAGTTTGAACATTTCAAATGATTCTGACTTATGCTTCATTAAATAGACATACCCATACCTAGATAGGTCGTCTGTGAAGGTTATGAAGTAGAAAAATCCACCTCTTGCACTTGAGCTCATGGGTCCACATATATCAGAATGTACCAGACCTAAGAGTTCACTGGCTCGCTCACCTTTTTCAGTAAAAGGTGACTTGGTCATCTTCCCAAGAAGACAGGACTCACAGGTTGGAAGTGATTCACAATCACTAACTTCAAGAATTCCTTCTTGAGCCAACCTGTTTATCCTGTTCTTATTGATATGACCTAGCCTACAGTGCCAAAGGTAGACTTCTGACACATTATCTATTCTAGAGCATTTACCGAAGTTTTGAACCACATTAACAGGCTGTGATAGTAAGTAAATTTCATTATTTAATTGTCCAACAAATATTGTAACACCATTCAAAATGATATTGTAAATATTTTTTTTATTAAAAAATCATAACCGTACATGGCCAAAAGGCCTACAGAAATAATATTTAATAAAAAATTTGACAATAGTGACATTCACTCAGAATTACATTACGAGAATTGATTACAAGACTCATGATTCCTAAAGCTAGAACTGAAACTTTGCTTCCATCTCCAACGTTCAGGAACCTCTCGCCTTCATCAAATCTCCTACTGACCTGCAGACCCTGCATCGAATTACAAATATGATAAGGGCTTCCGGTATCCAATACCCAAGCAGTAGTATCACAAATCGAAAAGTTGCAAGGAGTTATCATATAATTACCTTGCTTCTTCTTTGGCCTGTTCGGGTCCAGGGAGGCAATGTATTGAGGACAGTTCCTCTTCCAATGCCCGTGCTTCTTGCAAAAGAAGCACTCCGCCTGGCTCTGGTCGTGCTTGCGCTTCTTGGTCTGACCCTGTGCTACTGTCCCAGCATGAGATTGCACCTTCTTATTTTTTTCTTCTTGTTCTTCTTCCCCTTCCCAAAGGGTTGACGACGAGAAGAAGACCCTCCCACTACATTCACTGACTCCTTATGGAGTTGATGATCCTTCTCAAAGTTCTGCAGCAACCCCAACAATCCATGGTAGTTTACTGCAGGTTTTGTCATTCGAAAATGAGTAAGGAATGGGAGGAAGGACTTGGGCAAGGAATTAAGGATCGCATCCTTACCGAGCTGCTCGTGCAGAGGAAAGCCTAATTTGCTTAGGCGCTCAATCATCTCGATCATGTACAGTACATGATCAGTGACTGAGGCCCCATCCCTCATCCGAGCATTGAAAATGGCACAATTAGTTTTGTGCCTTTCAACGTCGTCAGGCGTGCCAAAAGAGTCGTTCAACATTTGAAGCATCTCCTGTGGCTGGGCGTTCTCAAATCTTCGGCTGAACTCGTCATTCATTGCTGCCAGCATAATACATCGAACGGTGGTGCGGTCATTGAGCCACTTCAAGTAAGTATCTCGGATCGCCTTACTAGCGTTCGGAGCTGGCTCCTCAGGTGCTGGATCCGTTACTACATAAAAGATCCGCTCATGCTCAAGGACGATTTTCAATTTTCGATACCAGCTATCGAAATTGGGTCCCATGAGCTTGTCATTATCTAATAATGACCGGAGCGACAGGGTAGTGGCCATAGCTGCATAAAAGAAAATGAGACCTCTATTAGTACATAAATTAATACTAAAGACTTGGACTTTAGTCTAAAATTTTTTTCCAATATTTTTACGAACTGGTAGCCTCATCCTCCAATTCGAGGAATTACTTTAATTCCTTAATGGGTACTAGAATCCACACAGACTACACACGAGTCCAACTTTGGTTGGTCAACCCATGTGCATCTATGGATAGGTTCTTAACCAGTTGTTTCTCTAAACAACTTCTAGTAATTGATTTTGCCCCAGAACCTAATCAGTAGGCTTTGGCCTCCACTGAAAAGATCTAGTTAGGTCCAACCATTAACATGACTTAATTTAGTGAATCGAACCAATAAATGATCAGGCCCGACTTTGGCCGGCCAACCTAACCACCATCAGAAAGACTCAATCAAATTATCATATTATGAATAATAATTCCATTAGCCAATGAGCACCAGGCCTTTGGGCCTCCAATGATCATTGAACTAATGGACTCATTATTACTCACTTAATGGGAGGCTATGACTTAGTTATCATTATAACTTAATCATTTTAGGGACCTAATAATTTTGAGGATTTTATTAAAGAATAGTAGAGAAGAAATCATCCAGCCAATTTCAATCCTCCCACTGACTTCACCAAGTCAGATTAAAAAAGGATTTAATTAAAGCTGGCATTAGGAGTACCTAAATCAGTCACACTGATTTACCTAATGACATGGGTGAGCTCTAATCACCAAGTGATCTAATCAAAATCTAACTTATCAGATTGGCCAGGTAAGTGAGATCAGTGGTGGGGATTTGCCATTAACTCGTCAATGATCGAATCAATGCGAGTAGCTCCCGCTTAAGAACCACTGGTCAAAACTACCGAACTTACCTTAGACACCAACCGGTTCATTAGTTTTAATTTTGATCAACTTAGTAAATAGAGCTCCACCGCGTAGCCATGAATTAAATCCATTTTGGTCGAGTTAAAGACATGGACCCATTCAACTACAACTATTGAAGTTGAGTCTAGAGTATCCTTGACCTAATCTAATTCAACTTTTGATTAGATTTGATCAATTACTCCATTTGGTCCATTTTTTAAGCTAACCTTAGGTCTAACCCAATTATGGGCCTAATTCATCTAACCTATTGACCCACAAGTTTATGCAATTATCTTAGGTCTTAATTCACAATTCTAGACCTACTAGACAACATTTAATTCTTTTAATTAAGTACTTGGGCTGATGGGTCAGGGTTTGGCATTTCGAAAATAATTTTCAAATTTTGAAAGATTTTATTTTTTGTTCACCAAATGTGTTGACTCATTTCACAAACGGGTCAGCACAATTCATAAACAGCAATCCTATTGCTCATTTCATAACAGAAAATAACTCAAAATAAATCATAAATTTTCTTTTAGATCTAATCTAACACATTCATGATAAATTTTATAATTAAATCTTTTTGCTGCTTCATCGGCATGGGATATAATTGCATCGGCACCCCTACCGCCATAGGAGACCCCATCGAATGGGAAGAGAGGGCCTTTAAATCCTACTTTTCTCCTATGACCGGACGGCCATGGCAACCAACCCAATTAGATTACTTGCTACTTGGATCAAGTATATCTAAATATACCAATTTCAAAATTTAAATTTTAAATTTCAAATTTCAAATTTTAAATTTTAAATTTCAATTTTGAGATTTCAACCAAATTTCAAATTTTTAATCTTTGAATTTTAAATTTTGAATTTTGAATTTCAAATTTTAAATTTCGAATTTCAAATTTGAGATTTCAACCAAATTTCAAATTTCAAATTTTGAATTTCAAATTTGAAACTTCTAACAAATTTCAAATTTTAAATTTCAAATTTCAAATTTCAAATCTTTTTGAATTTTAAATTTTGAATTTTAAATTTAAACTTATACATTACACCTTAATCTACGCATGCATATGTATATCATATTCTAGAACCATGCTCTGATACCATTTGTAGCGAAAATTTAGTGCAGGGGCAAAATGGTAATTTTAAAACTTTTTCAAAATTACTATTTTACAGCGGAATTATTAATTAATCTCATTAATTAATACTAATTAATCCTACACTAGGATCTAAATATGATACAACAGCATGCATTTAAATTTGAAATTCAAATTTGAATCAGTAAACCTTTTACAGTACTGTGTTCAGAACACATCACCTTTTGTGGGTAGTCGATCACCGCAATCTGATCACCGTCGGAGGGCTCTGATCGTCACGTCACAGCCACACAAATGTCTGGCCTCTGCGGATCATCCACACGAAGCTCCCGTCTGATCAGCTCCTCACGAATGCTAGTTCGTGATTTCATCCTTTTGATGGCAGATGTTGATCGAACTCTTTCGATCGATGTGTGCCAACTTCTCGAATGCTCTGGATCATCTGCACAATTGCTTGAGAGGCTGATGGATCTCTTCCTGAAATTTGGTGGACTCACGACACTCGTGGCACACCAATCTCACTTCCCGATCCCTAGGTAGAAACCCTAGGGTACACACCAAAAACCCTGCGCCCAATTTTCTCTCTTTTCTTTCTTTTTCTCTCGGAAGGTTTTGGACCTTCACCTCGCACACAAGCCTTCCTCACGCCCCACTTTCTTTCTCTTAATTTTTTTTTGCGCACGCCCCACCTTTCTTCTATTTTTAAAACAACGTCGAACGTGTCTTATCCGCGTGAGAGGATAAAGACAAGAGGTTACACATTTGAATTCAAATCAAATTTGAATTCAAACGAAAATCAACTTATCCCTATCCTTTTGGGCGTGAGAAGAGAAGGGGCGTGACTCTTTGTGCGTTGAAAATGTTTCACGAGAAACTTTTTCTCGTGTAAGTAATGTGGCGCACAAAATGGATAAGGATGAAGGGGCAAGTGATAAGTTATCCATTCAAATTCAAACATGCTTTGAATTTGAATGGCTAACTAATTATTTTACCCATCCATATGGCGCACAAATGAGGGCGTGGGGAAGAGTTTTGCGTGAGAAAAATTTCACAAGAAGTTTCTTCTCGTGAATTCAAAGGGTGCAAGAAAGTTGGGTGTCGCAGAGAATTTAAAACAAGATGGTTTGATTCAAATTGAGCCAACCTAATCTAAATAGGTTAAGCACAATTAGAATAGATTAAATCCAACATAATTAGGCTTAATTAGGCTCAATAAAATCCTAATTAAATCAGAAATTAACTAAGCCTAACCTCTGATCAAATCAGGGACTAAACCACCTTAGCGATTAGGTCAACATTTAACCTAATCGGGTCAATCCAAACTGAATCCAATTCAATTGGACTTGATCCAAAAATAATTACTCAATCAAATTGAGTTAATTAGCGATCAAATCACTAATTAAACCTCTCATAAATATTGAGTCCAAATCCGATGGGCAATCAGGCATCAGAGACCATCGATATGAAACCCTGATCAAAGAATTCAAATTTCAAATTCAAAATTTGAAATTCAAAATTTTGACCCCGGTACCCAAAATGTGTGGAACTCATGATCAGAGAATTCTAATTCTCAATCATAGAGTCCCAGATAGATAAGACTCATAATCAGCCATCAGATCAGAAAGGAACCTCTAATGTGTGTGACCCCGCAGGTTCGAATCTAAGCCGGTAGCACAGGAACCAATTCCTGTACTAATCGAAGTGACCATCTAGCAATGGTACCCGACGATCGGATAGGTTGAATAATCACAATCGCAACATTCAGAACCTACGTGAATATGGTTACTGTATAATTCATCCCTTTTGACCCCTGTGTTTAGGATGACTCAGGGTTAAACTGTCAACCCTGATGATATCATCCGAATCGTGCTCAACTCAATTAGTCCTGTGACTCCTCACTAGGACTACCCTGGTCAAGGTTTTACTAAATTGAAACACGACTGTACACAGCTCCTAAACTGGAGTGGTCAATCCCATCTTGACACACGCACCGACAAGTCAAGTACTTGACTACACCCAGCAGCCTTCCGTCACTGAATTAGAAATTCAGGTAGTTTAGTGCCTAAGTGCAGTGAGTTGCTTGCAAGTCACCGTGGCGGTCTCAGGTCGGAGGGACATTTATATCCATATCCCATCGAAGCAAATCTTGACAACAGAAATAGCTCCGGAGTTGGTCACGTTCAGTGCAGATGTACCATTACATCTCACCTGTATGCCATAGGAGTGTCTCCACACTCTTTGGTTATGAGGACAACCAACCCATATGGCACACAACGACCTATGCTCGATAAACGTTGTCATCCTTGGTAACAACGTATCATTTGGTCGTGAACATATTTAAGGACTAAGCGACAAATCCTCCTTTGTCGAGTCTAAATAGTCCTAAGGACTTCACCACAACACAGGAGTTCATTAGAAGATGAAACATTTGTGATGAAAAAATACCAAAATAATTTTTATTTATTTATAATTCATGTACTAATACAAAAAGAGCACAACCGTCAACAGGCTGACGATTGGCTTTGGGACACTATTCCCAACAAGAGCGAGGTGGAGCTCCAGGAGGCGGATCGGGCACGAGACAGGAGACTCGGGAGGACGAGAGGCGACGTCGCAAGGTAAGATTCCTATTGCCGCAGGATGATGCCCCGAGCAGGTCTCAGGTCTAGAGGAGCACAGCATACGACGGAGATGGGATCGAGCAGTCTGGCTCGACTCCCATGTTTGCCCATCCATGATTAGCAGGCGATTGCCCCAGGGCATGGGGGCGAGGAGATCCAGAAGCTCTCAGAGTTTGGAGGAGGTCGAATATCGAGTCGAGATGGAAATTGTTAGGATTTGACGCCTCGAGATTCAGCCCACATTGAGCCCACAACGAGGTTTGCGGTGAAAAATGGAGTCCAACGAGACCAAGATCACCCGAATCGGAGCTCGGATGGAGGAGATACGAGCTTTTGAAGTTGGCACGAGAATCGAGGTGACGGAGGACCGCCGGTGACCGACGGCGGGCGGCAGCGGCGCAGCCGCAAGCGGAGGCGAGCGGGACGCGCGACCTAGGCCCGCGCGGGGGGGGCCCGTGGCCCAGGCGGGCGCGCGGCCCAGCCGGGCCCACGGCCCAGGCGCGCGCAGGCCCACGCGCAGGCGCGGCCCAGGCCCGCGCGCGCGTTCCGGCCCAGGCCAGCTGCCTGCTGGCCCCCTTGCCCCGGTCCACCGTGGACCGAGCGGTCCACGACGAGGCCTGTGGACCGCATGGGCGTTTTCCACGCGTTTCTCGCGGTCCACGGCACTATTCCGTAGGGTCCAACGGCCCAGGTGGCTCCCGGTCTTGATCTGACGGTCTGGGACGCTGATTTGGCTTGTTTAGGACTCCTAATCCCTCTCTAATCAGATTTTAAGCTCTGTTTAACCTTTTAAAAAGGGTCTGAGACGAACAGAGAAGCCAGAGGGTGGTTGGTTTTCTCGCCGCCGTACGAACCAGAGGAGAGAGAGAGAGGCGTGAGGCTGCTGTGAGAGCGTGAAGGAGCAGGAGGCTCCTGGACAGCGGTCGCCAGGCTCTTCAGGGGTTCAGGGGGGTCTCTAAGAGAGAGAGAGCTTTTGTGAGGGAAACTTCAGGTGAGAGTGAATTGGATGTATAAGGATTGAGGGTGAGGTCTCCTCTTGTAAAATTTCTTTTTCATAGTGAAGTTTGCATGCCCCATGGAAGTGAGCCCTTTTATGACTGATCCATGTATTTTGATTGTTTTTCTTTTTGTTTTGTTTCTTCTTTCTTCCTGCTGCATCGCGTGGTACTGAAAGGATCTTGAGAGGTGGTGCCCTGACCAGACATCCACCTAACAGAAAATAATTTCATCACTGAGCAACAGCTCCAAGTAAAAGACTCTTTCTCCCTAACCATAACACACAACCCACCCCGCCGTACGATGAAACTGTAAATGCCTATTCAAAAGGTCACCACCTAGAACCGGGGTAAGAAACAATAAAACATTTGAACTCAGTGCCGATGCAGCATTTGGACTGGGTGCTGATATAGTCAGCCAAACAATAACAACCCCCCAACATTTCAACCTGCTATAGCAAAGCAAGTGTTGATCTGGGAGCAGAGAGCTAGCAAATCCATGAAGGATTGACAGATAATCCAACAATTCTCCATGCCGGCATCACCATCGATCATAAGAAATCTCCCAAGAATTCATCCGAAGGATATGAAGAACACTTGAAGCAAAAAGACCACGAGAACCGATATCAAAATCAAATAGCAACTTTATAAGAGTATTCATATAATTTTATATATCTATGAGATATACACTCAAAAATATATATTCAAAAAACTCAGCTGGGACTTGCCAAGTCTTTCGTGACTCAGTTGAATCGAAGGTCAAAAAAAAAAAAAAAAAATCCAATTCACATTGTTAATGTTTCTTTATTCAGGATTTTAATTTGATCAAATTGGAATATCGGATGACCTAAAATGCTATTCTTCTATTTATTTTTTTTATCTAATTACCATTATCGAGTCTGTAACATCTATATAATCTTCATTAATTTTAGAAGATTAAAATGTATCTGAGTTTAAATTACTTATATATGTTTAAATTAGAAAAATATATTTTAGTGATTTATAAACAATGAGTTGATATTCGTCTGTTATAACGAGAATTTTATAAAACTATGATAATTTATTCCATAAGAATTGATGTCAATATAAGATTATCAGACATGATGATACCAATTTTGCTTGTTGCACCTTTTAATTAAGTATTGCTGAATTATCTTCATCAGAATTGACTTCCGTGATTTAAGTATGTGCCCCAAAATCTATTAGATTAAACATTTGACTTATTTAAATTGAATGCAGATGCAAATTTGGCCCATGTATTTCAATTTAAAATTAAATTAGATAAGTCACTTGATTAATCTAAGGGAGCTTGGGACACATGCTCAAATGACAAAACTCAATTCTAGCAAAGATTATTCAATCACTTTTAATCAAAGAGGATAATTAAAATATATTAGTATTACCATACCACACGGTCCTTGTTGACATCAATTATTATGAAATAAATAAAATGCCTTTGTAAAATTATCATGTTAAGAGATGAACAACAATTTGTTATTTACAAATCACTAAAAATATTTTATTAATCTAAATATCTATGATTAGTTTAAATTCAATATATTTTGTTCTTCTAAAAATAATAAAGAATATGCATATCTTATTGAAAATTACATCAAAATCAAATGAGAGAAAAGTATCACTAAAATGATCATCCAATATTCTAATTTGATAAAGTTAATATCTCAAATAAAAAAAATAATAATATGACTTAGTCATTTTTTTTTTTTTTTGACTTGTCGATTTAATTGAGTCATGAAAGACTTAGCTAGTCTTAGCCAAGTTTTGATCATTTTTATTATTTATTTTGTATAAATATACTTAAAAAGTTGCTATTTGTTTGTGTGTGTATATATATATATATTTATATCTATACATTATAAGAATATTTCAGTTAGTTAATTTTAAAGCACTTATTTCTTAATGATGTTAGATTGCATATATATTAAGAATATTTCAGTTAGTTAATTTTAAAGCACTTATTTCTTAATGATGTTAGATTGTATATATATATATATATATATATATATATATATATATATATATATATATATATATATATATATATATACATACTTAAAAAATTACTATTTGTGTATATATATATATATATATATATATATATATATATATATATATATATATATATATTTATATCTATGCATTAAGAATATTTTAGTTAGTTAATTTTAAAGCACTTATTTCTTAATAACGTTAGATCGTGTGTGCGTGCATAACATAAATATTTTATGAAGGTATATATAAATAAAAATTTTGTGAGAATATTTATATAATTTTGTATATTTAGGATAAAAAAATAATTTATCTAATAAAAATAATAATTTTATATTTAGAATTAGCAATTTTACATGTTTAGCCCTTGCAAATTTTGCCCTTGCCGGTTCCAGAAAACAGGACATTAGAGTGCTTTCTGGGTCTTTCCGGGGATACAATGTTCTTTGGTGAAGGGCCCTAATTGTCATCGCCAGCCTTAACCGTCACTTCGCCCAAAGGTCTTTTTTCTAGGGTTTCCTCCGTTCCAATCCTCAGTCCTAACTCCAAAGCTTTGTCGAGAGGGTAGCTCGAAGCAGCGATCTCCTTTCCTCGACGCATTCACGGTAATCCAAGGCTTTCCTCTTCTTCTGTTTCTCATCTCCCATTTTTTTCCCTGTCGATTTTCATATCCTCTCTTTCTCCTCTGAAAGATTGAAACGTAGTTCGATGTATCTGTAGAAATGCGACGATCTTTTTGGATCGGACAGGAAAAGCATCCACCCTGTGGGAAACTGAGTGGATGGTTTTTGGATTTTCTTTCATTTTATTAAGTATTTGATAATTCTGCTCAATATTTTGGTCGGCGTTATTTGGGGAGAATAAATAGCAGTTGTTCTTGAGATATTCTCGTTCCAGGATCAGTGAGTTGATGAGTCTTGAATAATTTAGAGAGACTCTGGACTCGTGACCGGCCTTAAATCGTTTAAACCATCTGTTTGATCCATAAAGATTTGGGTTTTCATGGGCATGTATTAATACGGAAAATCTTGGAAAGATCATGTTTATAAGTTGCCCAATTTTAAATTTTCCCTGTAAAGTCGCCCAGTTTTAGATTTTTCTTAATTTCATTGTTTCGTCAATTGAGCCATAGGTGGTGGACACCATGGTCCACTAGTCTGCCCTGGCCTCAAGACCTTTCTACGAATCTTTGTTTTATAGTTATGGTATGCATATTGGGTCAGGAAGACACTACCATTCCTGCGACAGTAATGTTCTTGTTGGATTCGAATTCAGGACCATCTCCAGACATATGATGGTGCCAATAGCTTGGGATAAGTGTGTGTTAGTTTCATATCAGTTCACTTGTTATCACGTGTTTGCAAGTTTCACGCCCTGCTTAGGCGTAGAATGAAATTAGAGAAAGGACGCAGAGTACTCTGAATTTGTTTGTCTTGAGGAAAAAAATTCATATCTCATTGAGTATTTTATACCGTTACTTGACAAAGGTCGATGAGTGCATGTGCATCGTTCATCTCACATAAATTGTGTAGATTAAGATGAAAAGAGTCAGGTTGTACATGCATTCCGACAAGCACACATACTGAAGCTTTCCAAGCGCATATTAGGCTAGAAATTTCTGATGTTGCTGATGCGCATATATCATGGTGAGATTCTCATGGTGCTGATGTGTGTACATCATGGTGAGAAATTTTTGATGCTTTTAATGGTCTGCTTTGTGGCCTGCAAAGAGAACAAGTGTTACACCCTTAGAAGAACTCTAGAAATATGAGGGAAGGTGGAGCTTTTGTGTGAATTATTCTAGAAGTAGTTATTGTTGGCTGTGAGTTGACATTTTTCTGTCGGGGGAATCTTGGGTTGCACATGCAATGTTAGGTGGCTTGCAGCGTGGCACATAGTCTGTCAAAGAATTTGCTCAGAGGGATCACCTTTTGTTGGACAAAAAATGACTGTTTTAATTCGAGGGTATTTTTAATGCTCAAAAGGGTACTCAGATTAATCACTATTAGCTATTTTCTCTAAGGTTTTAAATCCCATGGGACAAAGGTGTACCAGTTTCTCCATGGATGGAATGGGATGCCCTGTTGTTCTGTTCCATCCCGACAGCAGTTCCGATCATACATTTTGGTGAATATCCTTCATCTATCTCTCCTTCTTCTTTCCTTTTGTTTTTTTTTTTTTTTCTTGTTTCTTCTTTATTTTCCTTCTTTTTCCTTACCTTTCTTTCTTCCCTTTCCTTTTTCTTTCTTTTCTTCTCCTTTCCTTTCTTTTTTTCATTTTTCTTCTTCTTTCTTTTCATTTTTTTCTTTTCTTCATTTCTCTTCCTTTCCTTCTTTCTTCTTCTCTCTCTACGTGGATGGGTTGTGGAGTCCTGAGTCTGTCCCGGTCCCGTTTTCTCACCAGGATGGGACAGCTACGATGCCTTCCATCCTGCTAGGACGTGAACCCTTGATTTTCTCCATATCTGATTTATTGTTGTTTATGTCACTTGTGTTGTGTCTAATGATGAAAGTTATTGATTTAAATCATTACAATTTTTGTATAACCTTTTTGATTTTATGCTGAATATTCTTAAACAACATGGTCATTATATGTAGAACTAATGCTAGGTTGGTTTGTCATGATGGAATTCCTTATCAAGTTGATGATATATATATATGAAGGTCTTTTAGTATAGTGTCACCATGCTAGTACATATTCGTTTAATCATCAATTTCTTATTGTTGCAGAATAGTAAAACTGTTCTTTTAAGAAAATTTGAGAAATTTGAATGTCTCATTGTCTTGTATACTAGATTCAAGTTGGCATTTGTTCCTATCACTTACAACTTTCTTTTACTCACTTATCAGGTCATATTAGTTGATTATAATGTCTCGAGTTTATGTTGGGAACTTGGACCCAAGAGTCTCAGAAAGAGACATAGAAGATGAATTTCGAGTCTATGGTGTGCTTCGCAGGTAAGACATGATTGAGTATAAATTGTACATTGTTGAAACATCCTTATATCTTTCCAGAAATTTGTATGGATTTGTATCATATAACAGATCCAATTGCAATCACTTCAGTAGTTCTCTTCCCATTGATGGTTCCCTTTCATTTTGCTCTTGGTAAGTGCAGTTATTTGCCAGAATAAATATCATAATGAGTAACATCAAAGGCGTAGAGATAACCTTTCTTTCTCTAACTAACCAATAAACAATTAGAAATTCGTGTGATACATAAGGTTGCATATTCTTTAACAATTTCATGCAAATATGAAATACCCTATGATGATTAAATTCATATGCACATGGGATCCTCATAGGAGTTTAATGGTAATAATTAGGCCAAGGGGGAAAATGCTAGATGGAGTCCAATATGAGACCAAAAAAGTGAAATATACTGTTCTGTGTGGGCTGTTCCACTTTGGTTTTCCTTTATTCTTCCACATAATCTGGACAGTGGAAATCTTGGAGCTGTCTGGTTGAGAATAGAGGACTCAAAATTACAACTCAACTCCTGTACTCCATAATTGCTTTTTGATTAATGTTAACTTGGTTGGTATTATATGCACTTGTGTACCCTCTATAGTTTCTAAAACTGTACCGAATGCACATGTGTATTAGAATAGCTGTCTAAATTGAGCTTGATACATCCTGTAGGACAGAGAGGTGATCAAACCTGCCATTTAATTTAATCCATTTGCTTTTCAGGAGATGAAAACTTGATCATATTTTTATTTGGTGCAAAAGTTTGTTTTGGTCCAAGTATTTTACAGCTGGTTTCAGGATTGTAGTCATAATTAGAATTTCTAAACTCTACCATTTCCAGAAAAAATCAATGAAGGTTCAAAATTGGTTAATGTAATATGGTCTTCCATAGCTCCTACTTTAGAATTTCTGTTCTAGGTAACAAATTTGCAGTGCAAGGATATAAGAACAGATTGAATTTGTTTTTTAAGCCAGCACTGCAGAAAGACATCTTGAAACCGAGTTTATCCTATTGGTTTGGAGTCTCTCTTAAGTTCAAATAAGCTAGGCCCATGAACACACAGACATAATTTGCCAAGAAGGCTGGTTAATATTGGTAGCATACTATTTGCCAAGCTGAATAGATGGTATGCTTTGATATTCCAACAACATGACTGAGGGTGTATTGGCAGTTCCATTGTTCTATATGCACTCTTGTTGTCACCTCTGTGCATGAGAAGAAAAGTTGAGGAAAAGAAACTGCTGCGTATTTCCACATTGATAACACAACAATGGCTGGGGTCAAGGTGTGCTGTGACTGGGACCCAAATTCTTAGTATGCCAGCACAGTGGGATCCTCTTATCTTTTCAATCTTTCTGTGATGATACTCTGTGTTTGAACCTCCCTTTCTCTTAATTCAATGATGATTCTAGTGGAGTGGAAAAATATTGTTTTGTCACAAATGTGCTAACTGGTTAAATTGTTTTTTCCAATCAAGTTACTAAAACTAGGTAATTATGGCCCATTAATGATGAACTTCTTGGATAGATGGTCATCTTATCCAAGTAGTTTCCCAGTATCATCCATGCTTTTCATTCAGTCTGGCAGCTGATTATGGTTCGGTTCCTAACAATGATTGATGAGGACATAGGTGCCTGCTGATTTAGAGCTGGCATAAACATGGTAGCTTGGGTTCATGCATGAGGTTCACCTTTACTTGGAGAGTGTTCCATGTTTGCTCGATCCTTGTTTTCTTTTTCTTGTCACTGATCATCGACTTCAGAGTATGATGATTTAAGTTTTGCATATAACAACAGCTTAGTGGTATTAGAATTCTATGTACTGCAATCTTTCTATTGATATATTTTATGCGAATGATTATTTAATTGACTGAGTTTTTTTACAGAAGGTTTATGTATGGATGGATGGATGGATGAATGAATGAAATTAACTAAATTAACTCTTTTCTTTTTTTTTTTCTTTTGATTGTTTCTTGTAAGATTTTTTTTTGGCACTCTCGTAACAATTTTCTGGAATTATGTATAATTGCTGGACTGAAATGGATCAATGTTCTGCAACATAATCTCATTGATTTTTGGGTGTTAGGCTTGCATTTTCCTTTATTTTCTTGATCACATTCATAATGGCCAAATGAATGTTGTAACTGGATTGACATTAGTTAGTCCATGTTGCTCTTGTTTTCTTTAAAACTATATCATGATATTGTCGTTTTCTGCATTATTTGAAATAATGCAGTGTTTGGGTTGCTCGAAGGCCTCCGGGTTATGCATTTGTTGAATTTGATGACCGGAGAGATGCATTAGATGCTATTCGTGGATTAGATGGTATGTGAATTACACACTCTTGATCTTTGTTATGCGTCAAATGTTAGTATTATCTTTATGCTGGTGCATTCTTGTTGACTTTTAACTTTATTCTCTTTGATCAAATGGTTATCTTTTAGAAAGTCATATTAAAAAAAAGTCAGTGTTTGGGATCTGTTTCTTAGAAAGTCTTCGGGCTTACCTTTTTTTTTTTTAAAAAAAAAATCTTATTTGATTGTGTATTGTAGTTATTATTACCAGAAACATCAGTTTTTAGTCTCCTAGCTATAGATATATCTGTAATGTTGAGGGCTGCAAACATGTCAAGAAATTGGAGGTGAAAAAAATAAAAAAAAAATGAACTAAATTGAAGAAACTCCATTTTTGGTCCTGTTTGAAATATATTCAAGCAATTGACCTGATGATCATCATCCATATTTTTCATATGTTATCCAGCATGTAAATTGCTGGGTGATTTGCAAGTGCATGAATCCATGACTTGTATTGAATGGTTCAAAAATTTTGAAATCTCGTTGATACTTTTTGACAAGCATGATCCTTTTTGACATTTTAGCTGCATAACATGTCCTTCTAGATATGTAGCTTATGCATATAGTGAGGTGATAATTAGTAATATCAAACTATGCCAGCAAGATTTGTGTGATAGGTTTGTTCCATCACTCAAGTCACTACTCGCTTTACTAAGAAGGTGAGATATACTGACACTATGCTGATTTGCAAGCTTGTGTTATATAATAATGTCTCTTGGTCAGATACAACGGAATTAAGTAGATGACATTATCTGCATGAGCATCTTGTCTACAAATTTGAAGGGCCCATGTAACTAACAGATCATCAGACACCAATTTTGTTAAATAAGGGGGATATTCAAGATCTTCTTTTTGACTTGCTTGTTGGTAAAGGTGGAAATATCCCTCCAACTTATTATGTGGTCTAGCTATTCTGAAGCAAGGAAACTATGTTTGCTGGTAATTCTTTTGACAGGGAAGAATGGTTGGCGTGTGGAGCTTTCTCATAACTCCAAGGGTGGTGGTGGTGGTGGTGGTGGTCGAGGTGGACGGCGAGGTGGAGGTGATGACATGAAGTGTTATGAGTGTGGTGAGCCTGGTCATTTTGCTCGAGAGTGTCGGTTGCGTGTTGGTCCTGGAGGATTAGGAAGTGGAAGGCGTCGAAGCCCCAGTCCCCGATACCGCAGAAGCCCAAGTTATGGGCGCAGGTATGATATTTGCATTTCAATTGTTGGACCATCTGGCTTCATTAATTATTTTCTTTGTTCTGCATTTTGGTCATCCCTTCTATGTTTTCTGCTCCAATAAAATTTTGGGGCAAGTTGAAAAGGTAGGTTCAATGAAGGATGAATTGCCATGTATTTCATCAGATCACAAACTTTATTGTTCTAAGATTTTAGCATTGTGAATGTCTATTTTTTATCATATCCATATTTGTAATCGTATGTCCATGGCAGGAGCTACAGTCCACGTGGAAGAAGGTCCCCTCGACTTCGCAGTTATTCTCCTCGACGTGGCCGGAGCTACAGCCGATCACCACCATATCGCAAAGACTCTCCGTATGCTAATGGGTATGTCACTGGAAAGCAGCTGTTGCCTTATGACTGCAAACATTTGTTTGTGTTGTTCTTTCCACATTTTTATCTACTCTTGTATCATTTATTGATGTCACAACTTATGCTGCCAGGGATCGTCGTCGCAGCCGGAGCTGACTGCATTATGCTTACTTGGAAATCAACAACTTTGTCTCCATTAGTTGTAGTCCTGCAACATCTTTCGGCTTGTTAGACCATTGAAGTATGTCTTTTGATTAGTAGTTGGCTTCTGCAAACTGTTTTAAGTGCACAGTGGAGCTCTTGACTCCTCAGGACACTCTCAGCTTGCTGTCATGTTGAGAGGTTACTTTTCTACTTAAGCACTTCTAGAATTCTATTTGTGGCAGGCTTGAATTGACTTACAGCTTATGCTTTAGAATTTATATCTGTGATCTTACAAAGACCTGTACCTTTGTGTTTGTTTTGAGGTGCGGTTCTGCTAAAAGCTGAAACGACACCCTCTTCGGCTCTTCTGCTCCTTAACTGACACGGGTTTTCTGCACTGCGCATCTCACCATCTATTCTTCGCCTACTTGTGCTTTATCCCTGCTTGATTCACCTGCCAATCAAAGAAAGGCACTGAAGCTCCTATGGAACTGTTTAGGTTCTCGCCTCAGCCTGCAACAAAACCTTCTCATTTCATGTTTAGGTTTAGAGTCCCAAATTGTCTGCTTCAAGAAGAGGATGCTTCTGCGAGCTCATCAGTCATGCCTGTTGGCCCCTGTGGTTTTCCACTGCACCGTAATCTTACCCATGCATCTTCTGGATCGTCTCTGTTTATTTTGCTTCCATGGTCAATTTAGAATGAATTTAAAAAAAAGAAGGTGAGTCATAATTGAGATTCAGTTTTCTGAATCATGGAGATGATTAAATTGGCTTAAAAGGGTAATCGCAAAGTCCAGATTTGATAATATTGCTTGCAAACCTGCATGAATTTGTACAAGGATCTTTGCTGGTGTTCATGATTGGTAACTTACCCAGGTTTGTGTTTGTCAAGTGGCGATACTGAAGATTGTTAGTAGCGATATTAAAAATTAAAATTCTGTTTGTTTTACATCCTCTTTTTCTCCTTATTATGCTTATTCTCAATTTGAAGTGCTCTCCCAGAAATTTCATGGTCTGCATGGTTGGCATATTCGTGGTGGTGATTATATATTTGCACAGTGACAGAATGATCTTGCAAAATAGGAGCACATTCTATTTGGCTTGTCCTATTTCGACAAACAGAGTGCCATCAAACTGAAGATGAAAACCGCTTGCATGGTTGCTGTTGTAAAGTATCTGCTTTTGATTTGATCTTGCCTGATTAGGTTTATAAGGTCAGTTTCAAAAAAATCACTCTACATTAGGCATGCCCTTGGTAATTTTTTCAGTCCAACCAACTGTTTGGTTGGCCTCAGAAGGCGTGGGAGAGATTGTTTGCAATAATTTGGCAGCCGAAGTTATAAAACCATATTTTTGTTATCCTCTTTTAAGCAGTTTGAAATGAACTCACCGTGAAGTTACACCATACTTTTTGTATGATCTGTCAAGGACTTGGACTTGCAGGTTATAAAATTTGTATAAAAAAAGAATGTTCCTTTGCACGTTCAGGCATGTTGTGGAAGGAATCTTGTTTCACTGTCCAAAATGAATGCATGCTCAAGGCTTGTTATGCTGTGGAAAAGCTTTGTGCCATGACATGTAGCTATGCAAAGATGATGCATGCTTAAAATTCCTATAAACACTTGCATATAATTTCTTTGATCTATGGCTTGGGTGATTGGATGATTTTGGTTTGTATTCCAAAAGCCGTTGATGATGCCCGTATTTCTATCACCTTCCAATTGCTTGTGCAACCCGTAAGAGTAAATTTAAAATCTAATCGAGAATGATTTGCATTAAAAAGAGTGCCTTTAAAAGGTTCTCCTTTGTGGTAAATCTCTGAAATCATGCCTTGCAATTGTTTCCACCATACTTGAAGTTTAGATAACTAATAAGATTTGTATTAGGAAGGAAGTCTGTAATTTTGCGTGAAATTGTTGGGTGAGTTTCAACCGGAGAACTGAATGTTACATTCGGTATTCATCTTTTTAATTTCTTTGAAGATATTTAGAGAAGATTAATATTTTTTGATGAAAATAATATATTTTTTAAGATAAATTATAAAAATATTTCTTTAAGTTTAGCTCAATTATATTTATATCTTCTGTATTTTAAAAAGTATCAAACAGATTCATGAAATTTTTGAAATATTTAAATGTAGTCCCTATGATCATTACATAATATTATTATCTTATAAAATGATAAAAATATTCTTATCTCCATCTTCTCTCGGATCGATCTTCTTCTTCTCCTCTGTCAGCGATCCTCTTTCTCCCTCATTCTTTCTTCTTGTTCTTTCTCCTCTTCTTCTTCATTCATTTCTCCTCATTCATAGTGGATCCCTTAATCTTTACCCATTTTTTCATTGTCTCCTTCTCTTCCTCCTCCCTTCTCTTCGATTAATCTTTTTTTTTCTCTCCATTGCTGGCGCTCTTCTTCTCCCTCCTCCTTCCTTTCTCTCTTTCCTCTAGAGGTGAAGGGATTGTCACCAAGGGGATGCCAAATTTGTGCTTGCTGGAAAAACAATGGAAGTGCGTAGCCATGGGCCTAATGGCTGTGCTTTTCACCTTGTTGTGGTCATTGCTGCGTGCATGTCGTTCTGAATCCTAATGGTCTTGAAACATGCCCATATTCCCATGCCTCACCATCTACCTTGTTTTTTTTTTTCATTTCATTTCTAATCTAAATTCTCATATTGTACTTATTTCCATGTATGTGCAGCAATATATTCATACCCTCGAAGCTTCACTCCAAGAAGAAATGTCCCGTCATGCTCCTCTTCATGGTGCTGGCTTGGAAGCCTTGTCAATGAAAGTGCTCGAGACCCTCTCTCGCATTCAGGAGGAAGTACTGGGACAGATCCATGCGATTCAGCAGAGGAAAGGCGGTGTGACTTCTATTGTGAGTGGACAAGCCCTTCCGCGAGTCCATGGCCTGTATCCCACAGCTCCTCCGCTTGCTGTTGCTCTGCCACCTTCTATCATCCCTAATGGTGTAGGAATGCAGGGCAATGGGCATATGAATGATGCAGTGGGTTCTTGGTTCAACCCCACTTAAAAACAGAAGCAAAAGTTTCTGTAATTTTATGTAAGCAACGCTGTCTTTTGGCTGGCCTTGTTTTACCAGCTGCCAGGTAATTCATATGATTAGCTTTTCTGCTCTCATCTTTCCATGTCGCTTCATCATTTGATCTGATAGAACTATCGGATCTTTACCCTGTATGAGGAAGTGTTGTCATATAAATAAGTGAAGAAAAATACAAAATCCTGAGAGAATAGATTTGTAATAATTAAACATGAAAGTGAATGCTTCATCTGATGTAATCTAGACATAGGCTGGGATACAATCTTTGTAGTAGTCTGAGGAGGTTAATTTATCTGTCCAATGTTTCTAGAATAGGTAGAATCCAGGCTGATTATGAGCGAGGAAGGGACCTGAATCCAGGTCTCTTCTACTCGCATTAGAGACTCTACCAACTCAGACCAGCCGGTTGGCATCCTTTACTCTGTTCATGAGGTTATTGACTTGAGTCGTTGATGAACAGGGCCATTGAGATATACTTTGATGCAATCCAGTTGAGGGGACTGCCAAGAGATGAGTTGTGTTGAAGAGGGATCCATGCAAAGCAGGGGTCAAAGAGGAGACCCAGTGGACAGATTCAGTGGTCATAACCTTCACTCAAGGCTCTTCCGAGTATTCATTGGCGAGGGCGATTGCAATAGCCAGAAGATGTTAGGGGACCAAGTTTTTTCCCTGGAACACTTCATGTTTGCTCCTTTCCAGACCTTCCGAAGGATATAAATCAAATATGACAGATGTTGAGAATCCAATGGTCAAGCCAACTGCTCAGCTTGTTGTCAACTGCCAAGAACTGGAGCTGGGAGATGGTAGGCATGCTCACCACATCCCAAACACCATGAACTTAGCACATTATGAATGGTCAATCGATTCATTGGGTTCATGACAACGAGGACAGCATGCTTCAGACAAACCTTTTTAAGGCAAGAAATCGTGCTGTAGGAAGCCGACACCGTCTTCCATGGAACACATCTCACTCTGTAATGCATTATATCACTTTCCACACCAAGCTAAACTCAGGGGGATCTATCTCAGTTCGGACAATCATAGATCTGTAATTCTCTCGCGCTTTTCTAGTGCTCCTATAGGTCTCCATGATGACTAAATTTTGGGGTTTGAAGAATCTCTCTGCAATTATAGGAGGAAAACAGTAATTAGTAAGTTCCTCATTCCAAACACCATTCCTTAGAAGGACGCGAGCAAATGCTTTCAGGAATCTTGGCATCTTTCTATAGTCGAAGCCAATGCCAATTTTTCCTCTGCAACTATCAAGAATCTTGTCATCTTCCTCTGCTGGATCATTCCCAAGCTTGCTGTCATCTTCTCCATCAATTTTATACAACGCAGAGCTCTTCATCGTAGTAATGGATTCGATCAATTCTAATGGAACTGGCCTCTCCTTATCAGTTACATTCTCCAAGCGACGAGTCAGGACCTCCAAAGAAGCATCTTCGGGCAAAAGGCATATCTTGAAGAATCGAATTAGAACATCACCTTCTTGCTCTTGCTCTGTCTCTAGTTCTAAAATGAGAGCACCTATATTATCTTCCTTCTTCTCCATCTTATTATTAGTTGTATAGCCTCCATCTCACAACACCATCTTCACCTCTTTCACACTTTCTTGATCAAAAAAAGTAATTTTATCTCTTTCTTGATCAAAGATCACGTTTTTATCGATTCTTTCACGGTCCTCAGCTGTGTCCCCCACTAAAGTTTCGTTCTTTGCGTGACTGGATCGCCTGGAATTCGTTGGAGAGAGAACGACAAGAGGACGGAAATCTAATTGCAAAGTCTTTGAAATTGAGAGGGGTGTGGTCGAAATCCATTTCAAACCGCCTCCTAGATATTGGGACATTTTTGTTCGTTATAATGGCAACGGACGCTGTCATGGTTGAGTGACCGTCTGAATTTCGTCGGAACATTTCAAAAATTTTAGAGATCTATTTAATATTTTTTAAAATACAGAGGTTGTAAATGCAACTGATCTAAATTTATGATGATATTTATAAAATTTATTTTATTTTTATATAAAATTTAAAATATTTATATATATATTTTTAAAAAAAATTAGTTATTTAAGTAGCACATATACGTGGGAAGGTGCATGAGCGTTGCTGGGAGGTGGTTTAAGAACTTACTTTTAGAAACAGCAGAAAGCCGATAAACATAGAATTCAACAACTCATTTCTTGTGCCCAATTACCGGATTGCACAAAGCAATTCATTTTTTATGATTAAAATATAATTCGATAGCTATTGTTACTTCAAGCATGGTCATCATAATTATATGATTATAAAAAGGCAACATGCCAGCTTCTTGGTTTTTTGCTGACAATATCGTATTTTTACCTTTTCAGTAAGCATTTTCATGAAAATTGTACTTCAAATTGAAATTGGAAGAAAAGCTAACTATTTTGTAAATATGAATTTCCATCTCCATTGGCTTCCCAATGTACCTGGTAACGTAATGAATTGCATATTTTAAGGCTGAAGAATTATTGGTGGATTACATAGCAGTTCCATCATAGCCACTTCCTCCAACATGGTGCATAGCAAACGGAACATAAAAGACCAAATATGGTTCTGAGTTTTCGGTAGATATATGATAATTTATTTTAGTTGTGCTCCAGGAATCGAAGAATAAAAAAAAAACTCTACATATAGATATAGGCTGTGTGTGAGATGCAGCTTTTAGGATAGCTTTAGCTTATTTAAGCTATAGCATAGCAATATTAGTATTTGATGAGGATAGTTTATAGTCCATAAGCTAATTTTTGTTGACAGCTCCCTCATTCAAGGATTCAAGAGTTACAACTAGTTGTGCACTTTTTACCTTCAAATTTATCTCTTATCTTTTTCTAAAATTATTTACGTATGTAATGTTTAAGCTTCCTCCTTTCTCTTCTATTCTTCTCGCATCTATCTTTTCTCTCTCCTCTAAAATTACTCATATATTTTTTTTGTAAACAACAACTGGCCCATAGTAATAAAAAAATTTTATTTTATTACGAATTAAAATTTTTAAAATTCATCTATAAAAATAATGCTATGAATAATAATATGACTCCATTAATTCTTAATTCAAACTTAAAAAATATCACATGATTTTTATTTTTATTATTTTATAATTTATTTATTTTATAATTTAGTAAAATTAATTTTTATTATATTTATTATATTTAATTGAACTGAATATCTAAAATGATGTTAAAAATAAATAAAATCAGATTACATTCTTTTGTATCGTTTTGTGCATGACAACATACTGATATGATTAATTTTTATCAAATATTTAGATTAATACAGTTATAGTCATAGCTACAGCTTACAGTTCAAGTTATAGCTACAGTTTAATACAGCTATAGCTGCATGCCAAACATGGTCACGGAGGGCTCAGCTTCAATGAAAATTCAGTTGGTTGGTAGAAATGGAACGGTCAGAGCTATATCCCGTGTTGCGGTATTGGTCACATCCCCCAGGAGAAGCGTGCGCAAAGTATTTGGGACCTTTCAAAACTTCGGATAAGTACGAGGTGCAACGGTACTCTATTTGATGTAGATCCAACGTGTCGATCTAAAATTCAATAAACATATTGAATAAAAATTTCTGAAGAGAAGAATCAATTGTGATCTTGACAAAAGACGTCCCCCCCCCCCCCCCCCTTAAAAGGAACTTAGGGCCAACTTTTCAAAGACATAAGAAAAACACCTAAATGAAGAAACTCACGTCTCTCAAAAGAAGGAGCTCTTCAATTTCTACTTGAATAGTTCAATTTATCCGTTCCATTAAAAGAAAGAAAGAAAGAAAAGGATCTCTCATACTTGTTCAGTTCCCACCTAAATTCCAAAATCAAGAAAAAAAAAAGAGAAAAAATCCATGCCCACGAAAACACACGAGAATCATGTCTTAGAGTTCGTGATGAAGAACTTTCTATGCATCATCTATCATGTTGCTTATTTGATATTGCCCTGTCTATTTTTATATGATATTAAATTCAAGAAAATGGACACTTGAGCGAAGCACATGATGCTATATACAAGCAAAGTGAGGTGCCTTGAGAGCGAATTCCATGATTGATGTGTCACAACAAGAAAGAAAGAAAAGGATCTTTCATCCTTGTTCGGTTCCCACCTAAATTCCAAAACCAACAAAAAAATCCATGCCCACTAAAAGACACGAGAATCATGCCTTCGAGTTCATGACAACTACAACATCAAGAACTTTCTATGCATCTTCCATGTTGCTTATTTGACATTGCCTTGTCTATTTTTATATGACATTAAACTCAAGAAAATGGACACCTGAGTGAAGCACACAACGCTATATACAAGTAAAGTGAGGTGCCCTGAGAGCAAATTTTATGATAGATCATGCGTCACAACAAAAAAATTATCTTGACCCATCACAGACTTTTATTTTATTTTATTTTTTCATTTTTTTTTTCCTGAACTACCACAAAATTGATCTCGAGCGAAGTTCATGAGCCACCAAAAACTTGGAACTGTGTGCCACAATCATTGGGGGAAGCATGGCATGTTGAGTAAAGAGGTTTTTTATCATTTAATATAGCAATTCAGAGGATAAACTCGAGATGATTAAGATACCAAAGGCTATTTAGTTATCCAAATATAAACAATCCATGGCTTATCCATTGATGCTTTTGCGTATGCTTATGTGCAAATTGTTGCTTTCATATCCACATGTACATGGTCATAGTGCTCTATATGTGAATATTTCAGTATTTATCCTTTCCATTCTATGTATTTTTTATACAAACTTCTTTCAATTCTTTTAGCACTTTCATAATTTATATTTTTCCTAACAAATTCAAACTTGCACCTATGAGTTGCCACAAATAGACTCTTTATCCATAAGGATTTGAATGATGCCATATTTTATAGTACTAGCTAAGGATTTTATATTTTAGATAACTTAAACAAAATTGTAATTTTAAAAGTTAGAATAATTCATTTATACTTTTTTTCTAGTGCATTTTGTCCCAAGTCCGTTACTTGGTCTAGAAAGATCCCTCTTCATTTCTTTGAAAGTTCTTAGAGATCGAATATATTAAGATTTTTCGAAGTTTTTGAATTCTATCTTTCTCCTAGGTAGAATGAAGTTCCTATCAAATTCTATCATTGTTAGAATCGTTTCTTCTGCAAAAATCTAGCATATTTTAAACCATTTAAAAAATAAATTTAATTACAGCGGTGTAGAAATGTTTAAAAACTTTAGCAGAGTAATCTGATTAGAGTTATTTTTTAAATTTAAAAAAAAACTGAAAAACTAAACTATTTTTATATAAGCCAAGGATTTAAGCACAAAAAATGTGGCCCCCAAGCGGGCTTTTAGAAGGCCCTTTCCACATCAGATCTCTTATCAAACATGTAATATATCTTCACAACCAAAAAAAAAAAAGAAAAAAATTGTAATATATCCAAAGTCAAACAATATTATCTTCTCAAAAAACAGAACAAGCTTAGAAATCCATCTTTACGGGCTCACCTAGCACAAAAATAATGATGTAGATGCCTTGCCTCGTGGAAGATGGCTGCTTAATTGTCAAAAAGATAAACATGGTACTCAACCATGGGAACGGTGATCCATCCTTTCTTGTCACATTGAAATCAAAAAAAGAAGCTAACGAGGACCATGAATAATGTTATATGTTAGAATGGTGATATGTGGTCCAGCCCCAGCCTTGAATCGGAGAAACATGGGACCGTTTTTATGCATGACACTATAGGTAGTCTCATCTGACCAATTCTTTTCTTCTTCTTCTTCTTCTTCTTTTTTTGGGGTAGAAGCAATGTGGCATTCTCTGAAGCCACCTAATGATCGGCTGGCAACAGGGAATCTATCCAACTTGAGGACTAGCAGCTTGATGCAGCCATCTTTTTCCATCAACTTTCTCTCCACAGCAAGATTACTAGAGATTTGAATGAAGGATGTCATAGTTAGTAAATCATAAAAAGGATGGTTTGAGTCTTGTCGGGTTTCAGGTTGCATCTTTTTTTCCTTTGGTTTGTTTTGGTTGGGGGGGGGGTGGTTGTAGATGCAATGTGACATTCTCTGAAGCCGCCTAGCGATTGGCTGGCGACGGGGAATCTATCTTAGAGGACTGGCAGCTGGATGCAGATCTAACATCTTTTTCCATCAACGTTCTCTCCACCTAACATATTACTGCGGCATTTCCACAGAAAGATTACTAGATGAAAGAAAAAAATTATAATATTTTAAAATTTATGCAAGATGTAATCCAATGATTCTTTCATGCTAAAAATACAACCCGACTATGTTTGGTAGGCCTGATAAATTTGAAAAAAATAAAAAAAAGCTACAGATCGCATTTGCTGCTCGGCATGGAGGTGAAAAGCATGTAAAAAATGCTCATGTCTTTACCCAAAAAAAAAAAATTCTCATATCCACATCTAGTACAAAGTATGTCCAATGCACGTGACATATTGGATAAATGATTGTGATTTTAGTTAATATGATATATATATTTTTTATTTTTGTTTAGTAAATGTACTTGTAAAATCGGTTGGTATTATTTTGTTATATTTTTACGGAAAAATAGAGACAAACTAGAAAGTAGAATCAAAGCAAATATGCCAACAAAAAATAATAAAATAAAGATGTTAAGATTTGACGTCTCGAGATTCAGCCCCACATTGAGCCCACAACGAGGTTCGCGACGAAAAACGGAGTCCAACGAGATCAAGATCATCCCAAACAGAGCTCGGATGGAAGAGATACGAGCTTTTGAAGTTGGCACGAGACCCGAGATGGCGGAGGACCGCCGGCGGCACGGCCCAAGCGAGCAGGCGGCCTAGCCGGAAGCGTGGCTCAGGCGAGCGCACAGTCCAGCCCGTGTGCGGGCCCGCGCGCGCGCGTGCGGGCGCGGCCTAGGCCTAGGCACCTTGCCTGGGCCTGTACCCCGATCCATCGTGGACCGAGCGGTCCATGGCGGACTGCATGGGCATTTTTCATGCATTTCTCGCGGTCCAGGATACTATTTCGTGGACCGATCGCGATCGTACGGCCTAGGGAGTTTTCGATCTTGATCCGACGGTTCAGGGGCTTGATTTGGTTTGTTTATGAGACCTAAACCTATTCTAATTAGGTTTAAACCCTTGTTTAAGGCCTTTAAAAGGCCTGTGCCTCAACAGAGAAGGGTTGGTGGTCTGGTTTTGCCGGAGGACGCACCGTATGGAGCCGTACGGAATCCCAGAGAAGAAAGGGAGGCTGAAGCGCTGAGAGAGAAGGAGCAGGAGGCTCTTGGACAGCGGACGTCAGGCACTTCAAGGTTCAGGGGGTTTTTCAAGAGAGAGAGAGCTTTTGTGAGGAAAACTTCAGGTAAGAGAGAAATTGGATGTACGAGGGTTGAGGGTGACTCTTGTAAATTTTTTTTTTTATAATGAAGTTTGCATGCCCCGTAGAGGCGAGCCCTTTTGTGGCTGATCCACGTATTTTGATTGTTTTTGTTTTGTTTCTTCTTTTTTTCTTGCTGCATCGCGTGGTACTGAAAAGGTCTTGGGAGGTGGTGTCCTGGCCAGACATCCACCCAACAAGTGGTATCAGAACAAGACGGTACAAGGATGCAGATTGCAGCGGTAGTGAGCAAGACTGAAGATGGAGAAGACAGGAACAATCAAGATGGAGATCAACAAGTTTGATGGTAAGAGCAATTTCTCCTTGTGGCAGGCAAGGGTGAAGGACGTGCTCATCCAACAAAGGTTGATCGATGCTCTCTTGTGCGATGAGAAGCCGACCACCATGGAAGTGCGGGATTGAAAACGGCTACAGATGCAGGCGGTGAGCACTATCCGCATGTACCTGATAGATGAGGTGGTAATTCATATGCTGAGAGAGATTTTTCTGACGATGCTGTGGTCGAAGCTTGAGGAGTTGTACATATCGAAGTGTCTCACCAACACTCTTTTCCTCTGGAGGCAGTTCTACCAACTACGGATGACTAAGGGACAGAGTGTGCAGGAGCATCTAAGCCACTTTCAGAAGATCCTCACCGACCTCCTCAGCATTGGCGAGAATGTTGAGGAGAAGACTAGGGCATTGGTTTTACTGACGTCGCTTCCTTCTTCGTACAAGTCCTTGGTAACTGCTCTTCTAGTGGGAAGAGCACCATTAAGATGGACAAAGTCACTGTAGCGATACTCCAGAATGAGGTTCTCAGGAGGGAGAACCCAGCTTCGAGCTCAGGTGGCGGTAGCTCAGCTTTGGTGGCTTCTGGAGGAGCAGAAGATGGTAGATGGAGCGACAGAAGATCGCAATGAGGGCGGTCCAAGTCTAGGAGGGACTTGAGCAAAATCAGGTGTTACCGATGTGAAGAGTTGGGGCATCTAGCCAGAGATTGCCCTCAACTCAAAAATCGGACGGTGGCTGCTGTAGCGACGACCGGCAGTGATTCAGATGGAGATGTCCTGGAGATATCTGACGAAGTATCTACTTTTTTCCAGTAGTGGATATTAGATTCTGCATGCCCCTATCATATATGTTGCAGAGAGGAGCAGTTTGACTCCCTAGAGAACAGTGAGGCATTGTATATTTACCGGATGGATCGAGCTGTGCGATTAGAGACATTGGGATGGTTAGCTGGAGAACACATGACGGTGCAGTGAGGAGATTGGGGGAGATTCGATACATATCCGATTTCAGATGGAATCTTATCTCACTTAGCAGACTGGATTCAAGAGACTACAAGACGGTAGTTGGTGGAGGAATCCTGAGGGTGCTACGCGGCGATAGGATTGTGCTGGAGGGGAAGAAGGAGAGCAGAGGATATTATTACTTGACGGAGAGCCCAGTGCGAGGTGGAGCTTCGGGAGCCAGGTGGAGTCCAGAGCGAGGTGGAGCTCCTGGAGATGGATCGGGCACGAGACAGGAGACTCGGGAGGACGAGAGGCGACGTCGCAAGGTGAGATTCTTATTGCCGCATGATGATGCCCCGAGCAGGTCTCAGGTCAGGAGGAGCACAGCATACGATGAAGATGAGATCGAGCAGCCTGGCTCGACTCTCATGTTTCTCCATCCATGATTAGTAGGCAATTGCCCCAAGGCATGGGGGCGAGGAGATCCAGAGGCTCTCGAGGTTTGGAGGAGGTCGAATATCGAGTCGAGATGAAGATTGTTAGGATTTGACGTCTCGAGATTCAGCCCACAATGAGGTTCGCGGCGAAAAATGGAGTCCAGTGAGATCAAAATCATCCCAAACGGAGCTCGGATGGAGAAGATACGAGCTTTTAAAGTCGGCACGAGACCCAAGATGGTGGAGGACCGTCGGTGGGCCGACGGAGCGGTGGCAGTGCGCGGCCCGCACGCACGGGCCAGCCCAGGCCCAAGCGCCTTGCCTGGGCCTGTACCCCGATCCACCGTGGATCGAGCGGTCCATGGCGGATCGCGTGGACCGCGTGGGCATTTTTCACGCGTTTCTCACGATCCACGATACTATTCCGTAGACCGATCGCGATCGGACGGTCCAGAGAATTTTTGATCTTGATCTGACGGTTCAGGGACTTGATTTGGCTTGTTTAGGAGACTTAAACCTAATCTAATTAGGTTTAAACCCTTGTTTAAGGCCTTTAAAAGGCCTGTGCCTTAACAGAGAAGAGTTGGTGGTCTGGTTTTGCCGGAGGACGCGCCGTACGGAACCTCAGAGAAGAAAGGGAGGCTGAAGCGCTGAGAGAGAAGGAGCAGAAGGCTCCTGAACAGCGGACGCCAGGCACTTTAGGGGTTCGGGGGTCTTCCAAGAGAGAGAGAGCTTTTGTGAGGAAAACTTCAAGTGAGAGAGAAATTGAGTGTACGAGAGTTGAGGGTGAGATCTCCTCTTATAAATTTTTTTTTCATAGTGAAGTTTGCATGTCCCGTAGAGACGAACTCATTTATGACTGATCCACATATTTTGATTATTTTTATTTTATTTTTTTTTTCTGCTGCATCGCGTGGTACTGAAAAGATCTTGCAAGAAAGTATCATAACCAAACATCCACCCAACAAAAGATGAATATGTTGAGCAAGACAGAGTGTACTTGTTGAAATGCTATTAAGAAAAAAAGGCGTAGGTCAACGTCATAAGAATTGAAAATTCTGAATCTCGTTGTGAAGTTTTCTCCACATTTCTTCTCAGGCATTACCTAATGGAAGGCTAAACATAATTTGGACTGATGTTGATCATAAATTTGGACGGTGGGTTTCATTAAAGTTGCAAAACTGTGCCAATCTAGATCATGCAAAGCTTTGGTTTAGCGAACTAAAAGATGAGAAGTATATGTGACTTACCTAAGAAACTCAAAAACATCACAACGGTAGCTTGCATATATGCTCCATTAATTACTTACCACCAATTTAAGTCACAGTCTTATTTATAGATCTAAAACTTTGACCTACTTGCACCCATAGGTGCAGGCGAGGTCTTATATGACATGGCATACACCTAATATGCAAAGAGAAGGCTCAACACGGTGGTGCCTGAAAATGGCGAGTTCAAGTCGTATCTTTCGTGCGAAAGTATAATTGATTTTCTTTTACAAATTAGATCATTTAAAAGCTCCTTTTTTTTTCCTTCCATCTATAGATCATCAAACGGATAGTAACATAGCGTGCTTCGTGTACAAAAAAACACAATCTAACATCCGACATTATGGAATTGAAAAGGACCGATCATTCTTTTCCACAAAAGATGCAATCCGTAGCCGGTCATGATAGCCTCCATCTCTCTCTCTTCTCTATCTTTTTGGGGCTGACTGATCCTGCTGCATCAAAAAAAAAAAAAAAAAAAAAAAAAGACAGCATCGGGAGAGCACAAGATCACACCACAAACGATTTTTCTGCATGAAAGGAGACAAAATATGGGGTTAATTCGCCTTGGCATCCGCCGTCACGACCATTTCGGTGGTCATCCTCGCGTGACGTGCGCGCACCTCAGATTCCAAGGATCGCCCGATCGAAACTAATACTTGGAAACAAGCCGCCAACCGTGCACCGTCGGATGACGCCACAATTTTGGGCCGCCGACGTTCGGATACGAGACGGCTCCTCTGTGCTCGTTGTTGCTTTCCGGCCGGTCTCTGTGCTCTCATAAACCTTGGAAATTACGAATATTGTCCCTACCAAGAACCCTAGCCATGGAAGGGTGGTAGAAGTGTAGTTTAGGGTCCTCAAATGGGCTAAGACGAAGGTTGTTCCCTTCTCTGTTCATTCTGTTTTCTTTTTTTCTTAATGATTTGTTCTTGTTGTTGGACTTCCTGTGACTCTTGGACCAAGTTAAGATAAGATTTTTGAGAGTAATAAATTATTAGGTGGCCATTGCTAGTGACTGCAATCCATATTTCTTTGGGGATCGGGTTGTATATCCTTGGCGCCAAAGAATAATTATGTCTTTTCATAGATTCAATCATTAGATTATACTTTATACAGCTTTTAAAGCACTCCAATCTTTTCTTCCTGTCCGCAGCATAGATCACAAGATAAAAACCTCACTTTGAAAATTGCATAAAATGCGATCCATACACCCCCCCTCCCCCACAAAAAAAAAAAAAAAATCAACCATTCTTTCATGCGAAAGATAGTATCTATTTTTTTTTTGGGTATTGGCCAACTACATACGCTCATATCTTTAGGTGAAGAACGCTGCACTGTAGGAGGGCATCGGATGTGATTCATGTCTCTCTTGGCAACGTCCAATTATGGATCGTTGTTGCTGTTTTGATTACCGAGGATGATGAAATTAATGTAAAAATGACAGTAGTCAAATTAGACAGGGGATCTCAATTTCCCATTTTAAAGAAAAAAGAAAATTTTAAAATATCAATTTGTTCTTCTCTAAAAAAAATATTATTTACGAAATTCACAAAAAAAATACTAGCAAACTAAGGGAATGTTGGGGATGCCTATAGAACTTGTCCATGAAATATTCTTTATATAACTGGAATGAGAGGAGGTAAGCAGTGGAAAGTAGTTATTTTCATCTCAGAGAACTTAATATTACATAATAGCCAAAAAAAAAAAAAAAAAAAAAAAGAGAAATATGTAATTTTTGATTTTTCAAAATTTTTGAGGTTCCGCACGACTCCTCTCTTCTCAACTTGTGGCTGCTCATCTCATTTCTTTTCGCCAAATTAACTTGTTCTGATGGATAAGATATTTCCATCCAAAGGATCAGTTTTATCCGAAGTGTGTTATCTTGAGTATATCTTAGCACCTACTGTTTGTCTAACATATACGTTAGATAAACAGTTCTGTGTCGCGCCCTATGCAAGCTATGGAGAAGAGAGTACCGTCCATGTGCTCAGTGCCCTTTGCTGAATTGCTAGCCGCCTTATAGGATTCGAGCAAAGCAATCTTTAAACAGAAAACATCTCAAATTTGGCAGGGATTCATGGGAAAGATTAAACAAGTTAGCTTTTTAATTCCTTTTTTTTTTTTTTTTGGTTTTTGTTTTTAAGGGAACATTTTGTAGATGAAGAAGGTTATTTGGGGATTTCAAGGCAATTCACACATTCAAAGAAGGAATGAAGCTGCTAGTTTTGTGGTGACTGCGGCTGAACGAAGATGTATGTTGGCAAGTGGGAGAGAAGATTTTAGTTACTAGTTAGACTGTTGATCAATTGATCGCTGCTATCTAATGGGAAATCTAGGAGGAGTTAAACTCCTGAATTTTCTTAAAGAAATCAAGTTCAGTTTATTGTGTTTTGCAAATAATCTGTAAACTTTCTTCAGCTGGAAACATTTATGTTCTATTGGAGCTGATGGAATCATGCCTCAAATTATGAAGCAACCTTGCATCCTTGGCACCTCACTCTGTGCCTCGATCTCGTTTTGCAGCACTTCAAGCTAATACAAATAGTGTGGCATCGGAGAACCATCCATCTTCTTATTTGGATACATGGCTGATTTTCTCAACAAATGAAGATTTTTTGCTGATACAACTTGATGTTGATGATTGGAAGTTGTTCTGAGCTTGTTCTATTGGATTCTAGATGGACTATCAAGTTAGTCTACATAAAATTGCAGAAAATTGCCTATGTTTTGTTTGTCTTATCCCTGTACTCCTTTTAGTAATCCAATCCACATATAAATTAGCGCAAGCTAATTTTTTCAAAATTTCAATCCCTCTAAAAGCGTACACACCTGGTATGGTGATGGATGGAGGAGGGATTGGAAAGGTTATACAAAGATTAGAACGTACCCGATACGCACCTAGGTCCTTCTAAAAGTATACAAAGGTTTGACGTCCTATTTTCCTCTTCTCAAAACACAGATTAGAATGCAGTTGGAAATTTGCCTAGGCTAATTTGGAAGGTATATAGTTGACTGGGGATTTCTTCTTCAAGAACAGCCTAGAAATGATTTGATCCCATGCTCTACGAAAAGAGAAGTGGATCCTCTTTATGTTTCCAAGTTGTCCACAATGTCTCCAGAGAAAACGGCCAACCACTCCAAGCAACGTGCTTTTCGATAGCTGACCAAACTCCTTTAGAATAGGAGGTTAACCAAACATCTTGGATGATGTGGATGACTATTATCCCATGAAGGCTCCTACAACTTTTTTCTTGCTGGGGATTATTGAGGAGTTTTGCATACTCTGCCATCTCATATAAAGACAACACCTTAGTTATTGGGAAAGTTACATCTCTACATAGAATATAGTTCAGCCAATAAACAATCTCTTAAATTTCTATAACCATTTTTGCAAATCATTATTATTAAACATATATTTTTTTTTAAAATTTAGATAAATATGATATTCTAAAGAAATGGATAAATATGCTAATTTACAACCAGTCCATATTTAGCTATATCTAAAAGCTAAGTAGTAAAATCATCATACCTAGACTCAAGATCAGTGCATCATCATTTTCCTTCAAGGGTTTTCCTTTTAAGCTTTCTTTATTCTTTTTTCCCCCTTTTTCTTTTTTTTTTTCTTCATCTTCATCTCCACTACTAACGAAAACATCTGGATCTGCTTTCTCATTATCAATTACATTCATTTTTTCTGTTTCTTACGGATAGCATTTTCTGATATAAATTGCATGTATCTAACTCCCATTAATATGATGCAAACTCTTAAGATTGCGTTTGGTGCATCGCCAAGTAATCTTGAAAGGTAATATAGATTATCTTTAAAATAGATTGGTACCATTAAATTGCCAATAATGTTAATTACTATGCTTGGTATATACAGGTAATGCTGCAGTGGTGGGAGTGGTGTAGATATGGTGGGGACGCGACAAGCATATGCAAAGCCATGAGGGTGGTGGGGACGACCGTGGAGGAGCTGTGACAGGAAGGTGGGGGATGAGGATGGAGGAGCCACGGACAGACAGAGGGAGATGGAGGACCTGTGGGTAGGGGGTGTGCACGGAGGGGGTGGGGGAGAGGAGGGAGAGGGTTGAGTGATGAATTTTGTATGATTTTTTTGAGAGATAATTTTATCTAAAATTTTTATTACAACATTGCCAAAGAAGTAGTAATTTGGATAGCCATTCCTCTTCAAGACAATCTAGATTACCACCCGAAAAGCATAGCAAACGCAGCAATCTAGTGGGTCTACTTAAAATTGCCAGCAATCTGAATAGAGTGGGCCCACTTTATTGCCAGCAATTTGGATAGATTGTCAGCTACCAAACACAACTTAAGACCCCTTTGATAGGACGTAATTTGAAATTAAAAAATAAATTTCATATTAGATTACCATGTTTGGAATGAAAAATAGATAAAACTTAAGTTGTATTTGTAGCTAACAATCTATCCAGATTGTTGGTAATTTAATATGATAATCTGGATTATTGCGTTTGGTATACTTTTTGGGTGGTAATCTAGATTATCTTGGCAATCCAGATTATCTCATGAGAGACAATCTAGATTATCTTAGAAATGGATGGCTATCCAGATTATCACTTCTTTAGTAATATTGCAATAAATATTTTGGATAAAATTATTCTTCAAAAAAATCACACAAAATCTATTGTCCAACTTTTCCCCCACCCCCCATCCGCATGCACCCCCGGCCTGCAGCTCCTCCATCTTCCTTTGCCTGCTCGCGGCTCCTCCATCGTTGTCCCTCACCACCCCTTTGTGGCTCCTCCACGCCCGTCCCCACCATCCCCATGACTCCATGTGAGCCCACCCCCCAGTGCCTGTGGTTGCCCACACCCCTCGGCCCGCCACCTCTCTGCACCACCACCATATCCATATCACTCCCTGTCACACTGCAAATTCGAGACATAACATGGTCATGCTATCAAAGGTATAGCCCACGATAACACGAAGTCAATCAATCATAATCAACTAAATTTTTTTATAAATAAAATATAATAAAAGATTCAATTCTACTATTTATCAAATAATAAAGCCAAATTGGTTCGGAGCATCTAAATTCAAAAGCAAGTACCAATCTAAATCTCAACATTTATAAATAGATAACTGCAAGTTCATCATCATAAAATAAACTAAATTTTTGCTACCAAATTTTCAAACTTACTACGCAGATCCGCAAGCTTAAATCCTTCATCGATCTTAACTTTTTTTCTCTGTAAAAAAAATAAAAAAAATATGAGCTATACTAGCTCAGTAAGTAGAACCTGCACTTTCTTATCGGATCAAGCATAAGTTTTTCGATGATAATGCAATATTTAAAAAGTAACAGATATTACAAAAATAAATATTTTATAAATATTATAATAAAATAAGTTATAAATCAGATCATGCTTGTATAAAATATGAATATTTCATAAACATGAATCGTAAATTATTTTTGTCATGTATTCGTATCATATTTGAAAATATTACTCAGATATTCATGCTAAGATCATTATTATACTCGTGACAGGATCATGTTTCTTAATCAACAGAGTTCTTGTTTCATATACTAACTTTATATCTGTTGGTGGGGCACATGAAAGCTCCGAGTGTCGACCTTCCCATTGGGATTCGTTCATAGCTATCTTAGAGCTTTGAAATCTTTACATCTTTTTTTTAATATATATATATATATATGTGTGTGTGTGGACCAACTATAAAATTCATACTTCATAACCATTCTATTTTCATAAAATATATTCATAGAATCAATACTCATAATAAAATATACTTTTTCATATCACATATGCTGATCCTTATTTTATGAAAAATATGATTTCATCAATAATAATTCTTTGCATGAAAAATATAATTATTTAAAAATAAATAAGGAGCGTAAGATCCACTTATTTCATTTATCTTAGATCTTCAGACTTCGTTATAAGAATCAACTAATCATATTTAAAATATCAAATCATCATCAATTTCTATTTAATGAATATAATAAGATTAAATCATAAAAAAAGAGGACTGTTGATCGGACGTGTTGGACTATCCAGACATCAAGGCAAATCAGGATCTTCGAGCTGAGGGTCAGATTTAAGCGACTTGATCAAAAAATCATGAAGCACAGATCGAATTAAGATCAAGATCAATCAATAGGATTTATTAATAATGAATTTGAAAGATACTTGATATGGCTAAATGAGGTTGACATATAGCATGGATATCAAAGTGGCTTCAAATCATCTTGTTGGAGTCAACATAAGTCCCTAGAAGATGAAGACATGACTCGGTATAGGATTCATAGATCTTCTTAGAGAGAGAAAGTTAGTCATTAGAGAGAAAATAGAGAGAAAAAGTGGAGAGATAATCTTTATATCCTTTAGAAGAGATAATCATGATCGAGATCATCAGAGGTCATATCAAAATGACTTAATATAGATTACCTATGATCATATGCTATAAATATATGGTAAGGACCAGACTGAGATCGACAAACTACATGGATATCAAAGCGAGTTCGGATCTCTCTGAAAAGATCATATCAGATTCATAGTACGATCTATGGATCAGATAGAGAGAGAAAGAGAGAGAAAATCTTAGAGGAGAGAGATAAGAGAGAGAAAAAAAAATTTTTCTCTTTTTTTCTTTTTCTTTTTTTTTCTTTTCTTTTCTTCTCTTCTTGGCCGATCAAGGGAACAAAGGCTGATGACTTGTGGCTAGGAGTCCGATGGTAAGATAGGCGGTCGGCGGTGGTGGAGCAAGGGATGGCTGGTGGCAAGTGACCGGCCAACAAAAAAAATATAAAAAACTCAAAAAAATAAGGGACCGCCCTCTTTTCTTTAATTTTTTTGATCACTGATCGATCATCGATGATCAAACCTCCGGAGAAGCAAGCTAGGGAGGTGGGGGTTATGACCCATGGCTGAGATATTACAAACGACAGTGCTGATGGCCGAAAAAGAGAGAAATAGGACCCGATCAAACAGAAAAAAAATAGAACATCCATTCTTGATGGGTTTTTCGATGAACCCGATGGCCGGCGGCCATGTGCGATGGCATAGAAAGGAGGGGAAGGAAGAGAGAAAGGAAGGCCGAGGCTTATCTCAGTCTCTGATGACTTCTCCGACGGAGATTTTGGATGGGCACGGTGAGGGCATCTGTGGCTTCCATGGAAGAATCTGAGGAGAAGAAGAATGAAAAATCAGTGCTCATCGTGGCCGGCCATGGAGGAGGGAAGAGGGGTTTATAGGTTGGAGGGGAGGTCGAATCCTCCCAAGATTCGACTTCTTCGATGATTTTGGATGGAAGAAGACTCTTTTTCTTCTTTTTTTTTTCTTTTTAGGCTGCTTTGAGATTCGTGTGATAAAAAAAATAGGTTATCACATTCTATCCTCCTTAAAAAAAATTTCATCTTCGAAACTTGACATACCTAAGGTTTCAAACATTGAAAGTACATAATCTTTATACTATCTTTAAGCTTTCAAATTATCTATATTTCAAAGTGCTTGTTTCATAAATTTTCAACATAAATAATTATATGATATTTCAAAACTAGATTATTTCTATTCGCAAGATAACAAATTTTTTTGATCTCTTAACTTTGATTTAAAATATTATAATCCTTTTCCTACAAAATTATTTGCTCTTGATTGATTTCATATGAAAATTGTTAGTGCAAAAATCCACCTGCGTCGGAGAAGCTGGAGTCGAGGGAGTCGCGGTCGCCGCCGGGACCTGCAAAAGAAGTCTCAACCGGAGGTGGGGTTGCTCCGGCAAGACCCTCCAACGCTCAAGTCAGTTCTCTGCCTCAACAAGAATGGAGTGCTCGAACGAAAATTTTAGCAGAGTTTTGAGATAGAAAATGGAGCTTATAGAATAGCGTATCTGGGGTTCCCCTTTTATAGACGGAGGGGGCAACAAATTGACAGTGACGCCTGTAACCGTCTGGTCATGGGCCGTCCAGAGTCAGAAGAAATTTATTGCGGAGGGTAGTGGAGTGGGATCGTGGCTATCACTGTGGCTCGCCACGTGGAATCAGTTACGGAGAGTGGAGCGGCGTCCGCTGTCGTGACTTGTCAGGAAGTGGTGGAATCGCATAGAATCCGCCGCAGGGAGTGGAGCAGAATCGTGGCCGTTAATACGGCCTGTCAGGGGATAATGGAGCTACGCAGGGTCTGCCGCAGAGAGTGGAGCAGAATCGTGGCCGTTAATACGGCCTGTCAGGGGGTCCAGACTTGTCGGTCGAAGTTCGGTTGGAGTCGGTAGTGAGGTCTGGTACCCACAGGAGTTTGGGCGAGGTCTTCTCGCAGTCGGAATAGAAGACGGAGTCTGACTCTCGTAGAGGTCCGAACGCAGTCTACTTGCAGTTGGGGTCGTAGGCGGAGTCCGGCTCCCATAGGAGTCCGGACAAGGCTTACCTGCAGCAGAAGTTGTGGACGGAGCCCAGCTCCCGTAGGAGTTCGGGCGGAGTCTTCCTTGCAGTAGAAGCCAGGTGCGAAGTCCGGACTCCCGTAGGAGTCTGGACGGAGCTTATCAGCAGTTGAAGTCGATGACGGAGCCTGGCTCCCATAGGAGTTCGGGCGGAGCCTTCCTGCAATTAAAATCAAAGATGAGGTTCGGCTCCCGTAGGAGTCCGGACAAGGCTTACCTGCAGTAGAGGTTGGTGACGAAGTTCGGCTCCCGTAGGAGTCCGGACAAGGCTTACCTGCAGTAGAGGTTGGTGACGAAGTCCGGCTCCCGTAGGAGTCCGGACGGAGCCTTCTTTACGGTAGAAGTCGTGGACGGAGCCCGTCTCCCGTAGGAGCCCGGGTGGAGTCTTCCCAGCAGTAGGGGTCAGGTGCGAAGTCCGGCTCCCGTAGGAGTCCGGACGGAGCCTTCTTTGCGGTAGAAGCCAGGTGTGAAGTCCGGCTCCCGTGGGAGTCCGGACAGAGCTTATCAGCAGTTGAAGTCGGTGACGGAGCCCGGCTCCCATAGGAGTCCGGGCGGAGCCTTCCTGCAATTAAAATCAAAGACGAGGTTCGGCTCCCGTAGAAGTCCGGACAAGGCTTACTTGCAGTAGAGGTTGGTGACGAAGTCCGGCTCCCGTAGGAGTCCGGACGGAGCCTTTTTTGCGGCAGAAGTTGTGGATGGAGCCCGGCTCCCGTAGGAGTCCGGGCGGAGCGACGGGAGTTCACCAACAGTAGTCGAAAGTCGGAAGAGACTTGCGAGGGTCAATCCCATCGAGAACTTCGGCCGAGGGTATTTTATACCCAACACCAGTCCCCCCACTTCCGAGTTTGAATTTCGAATGAAGAAAGTACAGTGAGGTTGTCGCAGCTGAAGTTCTCCCTCTGATGTCCGTGCGCAACCGTCCTCGGATATGTCGGCATTTAATGCGCGCATGCTGGAACCCTTTTTTCGATTAGGACGACCTGAAGAGTCTTTTCGGAACTCCCATCGGGATGTGATCCCAAGCGTCGCACCAGAAAAATTTGCGAATAGTCAGCCCTCGGTAGCGGCGAGTGGGACATGCGGGACACGTGGCGAGCACCGATGGGTCTAGGGACATTCGCCACCATAACTGCGCTAAGATCCGCTGCCTATTTAAACCCCCCACCCTTTCTCCGGGGATTTTAATTCGCTTGAAGGACAACATCTTTCTTTCATCTGAGAGCTTTGTCACTCAGCCACTCCATCGATGTACCTGCCAACTCCGAGCATCCTCTACGCCGGCCTCTGCCGTCTCCAACCCCCCGACTCCTCTCTAAGGGGTTCCCCCGCTAGGGCCTCTGTCCCGGAGGCCATCCTCAAGAGGATGCCACGGGCTTGGAGGAGGGCAAGGAGGGGAACGACAGCTTGCGAGTTCTCTGATCATAGAGCGACCGCTGAAGGTTCCCGTCGCTTCAAAGGGGGCTCGAGGGAGAATTCCATCAACAACAGGGGTTTAATAACGGAGACAGCCAGTGAGGGCGTTCTGCCTGAGAATGTCAGAGCAGTAGGATGGGGTGACACCGGTCAAGAGGGCAGAGCTGTCGTCACAAACTGTGGTGGGATCCTTGATGTCATCGGGGCCGAGGGACCAGAAGCGGTCGGCGCCGACGGTGGGGCAGTAAAACTTATTGCGGAGATGGTGGAAGTAGCGCATGCCGACCTTGCTGGAATACTTGGGTCAGTGGTTGCCATGGAGCATCCGATGATGGCGTATATCTCTGGTGCCACTGCTGCCCCCGGGGTAACTCCGGCTCTTCTTGAAACAGGTCTTCGTCGCTGATGCCGTTGCCCTTATTGCCCCATGGAGTCTATCCCATCCTTTTCCTCCTAGGGTTGGGATTTCGGAGGTGGAGCGGAACAAGATGGGGGCGAGAGCTGACAAGCCTGTCACACGTACTGGAAAATGCGGTTGGGAAGGACAGAAACAGGAAGAGAAGTTTGCGGCTTGAAGTGGCCTCCGGTGCATCCCTTCCAAGCCGTGTGCTCGAGCCTTGTAATAATGTATTCTTTTTTGACCCTCCAGGTCTTGTAACGTACATCTTGTTAGTCGAAAAATGAGGAGGTGATTTTGTTACCTTGTCCATACCTTGCGTCGAACCGTTGTCTGCCAAGCTTTTTCCTTTGCCGTTGCTATTGTTGCATTCCCTTCCCCTCCTCTCTCTTTTTCTTCTTACCTTGGGTTTGTGTTTGAAAGCTTCCTTGAAAGCTGGGATTCTTGACGAGAGTCCCAGTCCTTGCCGAGACAGGATTTTCTGTATCTTGGACACTGCTTGTTTTTCATTTGTTGTTTGACGTGACCCATCGCCTTCCTTTTTTCTTTTCGCTTGAAATTTTTCCTCCGCTCTTGGGGAGACTACGGGAGTTCGGCTTCCGTAGGTGAAGTCGGGGCGCGGTTTGGCTCTCGTGGGAGTCCGAACGGAGTCTTTCAGCAGTAGGGGTTAGGTGCGAAGTCCGGCTCCCGTAGGAGTCCGGACAGAGCCTTCTTTGTGGTAGAAGCCAGGTGCGAAGTCTGACTCTCGTGGGAGTCCGGACGGAGCTTATCAGCAGTTGAAGTCGGTGATGGAGCCCGGCTCCCATAGGAGTCCGAGCGGAGCCTTCCTGCAATTAAAATCAAAGACGAGGTTCGGCTCCCGTAGGAGTCCGGACAAGGCTTTCCTGCAGTAGAGGTTGGTGACGAAGTCCGGCTCCCGTAGGAGTCCGAACGGAGCCTTCTTTGCGGTAGAAGTCGTGGACGGAGTCTGGCTCCCGTAGGAGCCCGGGCGGAGTCTTTCCAGCAGTAGGAGTCAGGTGCGAAGTCCGGCTCCCGTAGGAGTCCAGACGGAGCCTTCTTTGCGGTAGAAGCCAGGTGCGAAGTCCGGCTCCCGTGGGAGTCCGGACGGAGCTTATCAGCAGTTGAAGTCGGTGACGAAGTCCGGCTCCCATAGGAGTCCGGGCGGAGCCTTCCTGCAATTAAAATCAAAGATGAGGTTCGGCTTTCGTAGGAGTTCGGACAAGGCTTACCTGCAGTAGAGGTTGGTGACGAAGTCCGGCTCCCGTAGGTGTCCGAACAAGGCTTACCTGTAGTAGAGGTTGGTGACGAAGTCCGACTCCCGTAGGAGTCCGGACGGAGCCTTCTTTGTGGTAGAAGTCGTGGACGGAGCCCAGCTCCCGTAGGAGCCCGGGCGGAGTCTTCCCAGCAGTAGGGGTCAGGTGCGAAGTCCGGCTCCCGTAGGAGTCCGGACGGAGCCTTCTTTGCGGTAGAAGCCAGGTGCGAAGTCCGGCTCCCATGGGAGTCCGGACGGAGCTTATCAGCAGTTGAAGTCGGTGACGGAGCCCGGCTCCTATAGGAGTCCGGACGTAGCCTTCCTGTAATTAAAATCAAAGACGAGATTCGGCTCCCATAGGAGTTCGGACAAGGCTTACCTGCAGTAGAGGTTGGTGACGAAGTCCGGCTCTCGTAGGAGTTCGGACGGAGCCTTCTTTGCGGTAGAAGTCATGGACGGAGCCCGGCTCCCGTAGGAGCCCGGGCGGAGTCTTCCCAGCAGTAGGAGTCAGGTGCGAAGTCCGGCTCCCGTAGGAGTCCGAACGGAGCCTTCTTTGCGGTAGAAGCCAGGTGCGAAGTCTGGCTCCCGTGGGAGTCCGGATGGAGCTTATCAGCAGTTGAAGTCGGTGACGGAGCTCGGCTCCCATAGGAGTCCGGGCGGAGCCTTCCTGCAATTAAAATCAAAGATGAGGTTTGGCTCCCGTAGGAGTTCGGACAAGGCTTACCTGCAGTAGAGGTTGGTGACGAAGTCTGGCACCCGTAGGAGTCCGGACGGAGCCTTCTTTGCGGTAGAAGTCATGGACGGAGCCCGGCTCCCGTAGGAGCCCGGGCGGAGTCTTTCCAGCAGTAGGGGTCAGGTGCGAAGTCCGGCTCTCGTAGGAGTCCGGACGGAGCCTTCTTTGCGGTAGAAGCCAAATGCGAAGTCCGACTCCCGTAGGAGTCCGGACGGAGCTTATCAGCAGTTGAAGTCGGTGACGGAGCCCGGCTCCCGTGGGAGTCCGGGCGGAGTCTTGTTGCGAGGGGGCCGCTGGGGGAAGTCCCCCCCTCCTCTTTCTCTTTTTTTTTTTTTTTTTTTTCTGGTCTTTGAACGATCGGACTTTTAATTGACGCCGGGACGAGGTTCTTCTCCCATTCCTGTAGCAACAGGTTTCGGCTCTGGTTAGAATGAGGTCCTCCTCTTGTCTCTAGCACGGCCGCGGCCGCACATATGGGCGTCGTTGGGCCCTTCCCATCTTCCGGTCTAAAGAGAGCCGGGCCTTCGACTTTGCTCGAATTAGGGCGAGGTTCTCCTTCTGTCCCTAACAGAGCTGTGGGGGCACGTATGGGCGTTGTAGGGCCTCTCCCCCCATCCGGTCTAAAAGGAACCTGGCCTTCGACTTTGCTTAAGTTAGGGCGAGGTTCTCCTCCTGTCCCTAATAGGGCTGTGGGGGTGTGTATGGGCATTGTAGGGCCTCTCCCCCCATCCGATCTAAAAGAAATCGGGCCTTCGACTTTGCTCAAGTTAGGACGAGGTTCTCCTCCTGTCCCTAACAGGGCTGTGGGGGCGCGTATGGACGTTGTAGGGCCTCTCCTCCCATCCGGTCTAAAAGGAACCGGACCTTCGACTTTGCTCATGTCAGGACGAGGTTCTCCTCCTGTTCCCGACATGGCCGTGGGGGCACATTAGGGCGTTGCAAGGCCTCTCCCCCCATCTGGTCTAAAAGAACCGGGCCTTTGACTTTGTCGAGATGAGGTTTCCTTCTCGCTTCCGAGATAATTTGTTTGGATTGTCCTGTGGATGTAGGATAGTACCAAAGACATGCAGATATTCAACTTTTAGTTAAAGTGAAGTTATTGGTAGTACATTCGTAAGTTCTCCGAGCTCCATGGTCGCGGGAGGTCGGCTCCTCCGAGCTCCTTAAGATAATAAGTCCCGGGCCGAACTACTTCTTTGACCTCGTACGGGCCTTCCCAGTTTGGGGCGAGCTTCCCTCGATCCTGAGGCAGCGAGACAGCAGCTCGTTGAAGTACTAGATCTTCTGCTCTAAAGACTTTGTTCTTGACCCGGGCGTTATAGTATCGAGCGACTTTCTGTCTGTAGGCTGCCATTCGAACCTGAGCTATCTCCCGTCTTTCTTCCAGCAGGTCGAGGTTGACTTTAAGACTTTGCGAATTTTGGTGTTCGTCGAATGCTACAACTCACGTCGATGGGAGTTTAAGCTCAATTGGGATGACGGCCTCCGTACCGAAGGCCAAAGCAAAGGGGGTTTCCCCCGTGGGTAGCCTCTGGGTAGTTCGGTACGCCCACAGTACATGATAAAGTTCGTCCGCTCAAGTTTCCTTCGTCTTTTCGAGTCTTGTCTTAATCCCCTGCAAAAGGGTTCTGTTAGTCACCTCAGCTTCGCCGTTCGCCTGAGGATGAGATACCGATGTGAAGTTGTGGGAGATGTTTAGATCTTCACAGAATTCGGTAAATTTCATTCCCGCGAATTGCCGTCCATTATCAGTGATTAGGGTCCTAGGCAGACCAAACCTACACACGATCGACTTTCAGACGAAATCTTGCACTTTTGCTTCTGTGATTTTTGCTAGTGGTTCAGCTTCAACCCATTTGGTGAAGTAGTCGATCGCTACAAGGAGGAACTTCCTCTGCCCAGACGCCATAGGAAAGGGGCCAAGGATGTCCATCCCCCACTGCGCGAAAGGCCACGGGGCACTCAAGGGCATGAGCTCGGTGGCGGGCTGTCTCTGGACGTTGGCATATCTCTAGCATCGATCGCACTTTCTGACATATTCGATCGAATCATGATGCATCGTCGGTCAGTAATATCCTTGGCGGAGCAACTTGTGGGATAAAGATCTAGCCCCCAAATGATTTCCGCAGATTCCTTCATGCACTTCTCACAAGGCGTAGTCAGCCTCCGAAGGCCGGAGGCATTTTAAGAGGGGCAAGGAGTATGATCTCTTGTACAATTTGTCCTCATAAAGGATGTATCGGGAGGCTTGGTTCTAGAGTTTTCGAGCTTCTTTCACATCCTGGGGGAGAACTCCATCTCTGAGATAGATTATCATGGGGTCGACCCAGCTGGGCTCGTAGTCAGTCTCCATCACGGGCCGCGACTCTTCTGTACTCGGACACCTTAGAACTTCAAAGAGAACGCCCTTGGGCAGTTCGACCGGAGCCAGCGTTGCCAGCTTGGAGAGAAGGTCGGTCCTGGTATTTTCCAATCTTGGGATCTGTTTGATATTGAAGCTGCTAAAGGCGGGGACGAGCTCCTTTATCCTTTCAAGGTATTTGATCATATTGTCCTCCCGCACTTCGTAACTTTCGCTGACTTGTCCCACTACTAGTTGAGAGTCACTGTGGACCCGGAGCTGGTCTATTTCCAGCTCTTTGGTGACCCTTAGTCCTGCAATCAGAGCTTCATATTCTGCTTCATTGTTTGTTGCGGGGAACTCAAAACACAGAGCGTACTCCGCGATGATTCTCTCCGGACTAACCAAGATTAGGCCTGCACCCGCGCCTGACATGTTGGAAGATCCGTCCACATAGAGGGCCCAAAAGCGATCAGATGGATCCGCTTCTTCTTTGGGGGAGTCCGGTCGGGACTTTAAGTCGTCAATTTCGCTTTGTTCAGGTTCAGCCTCCTCTGGGATAGTACACTCCACTATGAAATCTGTCAGTATTTGGGCCTTCACTGCTGGCCTGGATCGATAGTTGATATCGAATTCTGTGAGCTCGATCTCCCACTTTGCCATCCTCCCAAAGGCGTCCGCCCGGTGCAAAATCGCCTTAATCGGTTGATCAGTGAGCAGCGTCACGGTGTGTCCTTGAAAGTAGGGTCAGAGCCTCTGGGCTGCGATCAACAAGGCGTAAGTCAGTTTTTCTAATTTGCTGTACCTGGTCTCGGCGTCCCTCAAAGCGCAGCTGATGTAGTAGACCGACCGCTGGACCTTCACCTCTTCTTTGACAAGGACGGCCGCGAGAGCCATGGGAGAGACCGCAAGGTATAAAAATAGTTCCTCCCCAGGCTCCGACTTTGCCAACAGTGGGGGTGAGACAAGGTAGCTCCTTAGCTCCTCGAATGCTTGTTGGCACTCAGAGGTCCAACAAAAATTCTTGGGCTGCTTGAGGGTTTGAAAGAAGGGTAAGCACCGCTCGACCGACCTTGCGACGAAGCAATTCAGGGCCGCTGTCCTCTCCGTGAGGTGCTGAACCTCTTTTACCGACTTTGGGGCAGCCATCTCCTGGATGGCGTAAATTTTCTCTGGATTGGCCTCGATCCCGCGCCCCGACACCATGAAGCCTAGGAACTTTCCTGAGGTTACCCCGAAAGCACACTTAGTTGGATTCAGCTTCATTCTATATTTTCGGAGAGCGTCGAAGGTCTCCTCGAGGTCGGTGACGTGATCTCTGGAAGATTTACCTTTTACAAGCATATCATCCACGTAGACCTCCATGTTACGGCCGATCTGTTCCTTGAAGATTTTATTCACCAATCGTTGGTAGGTTGCGCCCGCATTTTTGAGGCCGAAAGGTATGACCCTGTAACAGTAAAAGCCACGATTAGTGATGAAAGCGGTCTTTTCTTTGTCTTCCGGCGCCATTCTGATTTGATTGTAGTCGGAGAACGCATCCATGAAGGTGAGGAGCTCATGCCCCGAGGTCGCGTCCACCAGTTGATCGATTCTGGGAAGGGGGTAGCTGTCCTTTGGACAGGCCTTATTCAGCTTTTTGAAGTCTATGCACATCCTCCACTTGCTGTTTGCTTTTTTGACTAGGACAACGTTGGAAATCCAATCAAGATAATTGACTTTCTTAATGAATCCGGCTTTAAGGAGCTTGTCCACTTCTTCGGCTATCGCCTTCTGCCTCTCCGGTGCATGACTTCGGATTTTTTCTTTCGTCGGTCGATGCTTTGGATCGACGGTCAGGCGATGCTTTATGACTTCCGTGTCAATCCCTGGCATATCTGTCGGAATCCAAGCGAAAACGTCCGCATTCTTTCATAGAAAATCAATAAGACGCGTCCGCACCTCCTCCTCCAGGTTGGAGCCGATCATCGCTACATGCTCTGCGTTCCCGTCGTTCAAAGGGATTGGTACCAGATCTTCAATTGGGGTGCCCCTCTCTTCGATGAGGTCATCGCATGCATCCAATCCATCGACGGGACAGGGATCAGATTGGTCGCTTCCTTGCAAGGCTATGCTGTAGCAGTGCCTGGCCAGGGCTTGGTCTCTCCGGACCTCTCCGATCCCCTGGCTGGTGGAGAATTTCAACTTTAAATGGTAGGTTGACATGACGGCTCGGAGAGCATTGAGGTCAGGTCGGCCGAAGATTACATTGTAGGCTGACGGTGCCTTCACCACCAAAAAATTCACCAGAGCCCTGGATTGCCTTGGGTATCGACCTGCGACCACAGTCAAAGTTATCATTCCTTCCGTCGGAACAGCATCGTCGGTAAACCCTACCAGAGGGGAGCTAATCGATCTTAAATGGCCGTCGAGGGTGGACATTCTTGAAAAGGCATCGTAGAATAAGATGTCGGCCGAGCTTCCATTGTCGACGAGAATGCGACGGACGTCGTAATTTGCTATATTCATGGAAACTACGACCGCGTCGTTACGAGGAAATTGGACTCCCTGGGCGTCTTCTTCAACGAAGGTTATGGGCTCTTTAGTCTTTTGCCGCTTGAGGGGTACGGGTGGTACGTTGGTTGCTTCCTGTCGGGATCCCCCCGAGACGGTGTTGGCGAAATCCATCGGAGACCGATTGTCCGGCCACTCCATGCCGGCGACCATTGCCGGAGGATGCAGGGCCCGGGAAACCAGAGGCGGGACTGGGGCCCGAGACATGGCTGCGGAGACTGCGGGTAGCTGTGCGGATGCTTCGCGAAAAGAAATCGGGCGAGGACCCAGCGGGGGGAAAGGAGGAGCGGGTGTCGGAGAAGATGGCCGGAGGCGGCCCCGTTAAGCACTCCTTTAAGAACAAGGGTACTGCGAAGGTTCGTGCCCTTCCTCTAGCGCCAATCCTGTTGGTGCAAAAATTTGCCTGCACTGGAGAAGCTGGAGTCGAGGGAGTCGCGGTCGCCGTCGGGACCTGCAAAAGAAGTCTCAACCGGAGGTGGGGTTGCTCCGGTAAGACCCTCCGATGCTCAAGTCAGTTCTCTGCCTCAACAAGAATAGAGTGCTCGAACAAAAATTTTAGTAGAGTTTTGAGATAGAAAATGGAGCTTATAGAATAACGTATCTGGGGTTCCCCTTTTATAGACGGAGGGGGCAACAAATTGACAGTGATGCCTGTAACCGTCTGGTCATGGGCCGCCCAGAGTCAGGAGAAATTTATTGCGGAGGGTAGTGGAGCGGGATCGTGGCTATCGCTGTGGCTCGTCACGTGGAATCAGTTACGGGGAGTGGAGCGGTGTCCGCTGTCGTGACTTGTCAGGGAGTGGTGGAATCGCACAGAATCTGCCGCAGGGAGTGGAGCAGAATCGTGGCCGTTAATACGACTTGTCAGGGGGTAATGGAGCTATGTAGGATCCGCCGCAGGGAGTGGAGCAGAATCGTGGCCGTTAATACGGCCTGTCAGGGGGTCCAGACTTGTCGGTCGAAGTTCGGTTGGAGTCGGTAGCGAGGTCTGGTACCCGCAGGAGTTTGGGCGAGGTCTTCTCGCAGTCGGAATAGAAGACGGAGTTGGACTCTCGTAGAGGTCCGGATGCAGTCTACTTGCAGTTGGGGTCGTAGGCAGAGTCCGGCTCCCGTAGGAGTCTAGACAAGACTTATCTACAGCATAAGTTGTGGACGGAGCCCGGCTCCCGTAGGAGTCCGGACGGAGTCTTCCTTGCAGTAGAAGCCAGGTGCGAAGTCCAGACTCCCGTAGGAGTCCGGACGGAGCTTATCAGCAGTTGAAGTCGGTGACAGAGCCCAGCTCCCATAGGAGTCCGGGCAGAGCCTTCCTGCAATTAAAATCAAAGATGAGGTTCGGCTCCCGTAGGAGTCCGGACAAGGCTTACCTGTAGTAGAGGTTGGTGATGAAGTCCGGGTCCCGTAGGAGTCCGGACAAGGCTTACCTGCAGTAGAGGTTGGTGACGAAGTTCGGCTCCCGTAGGAGTCCGGACGGAGCCTTCTTTGCGGTAGAAGTCGTGGACGGAGCCCGGCTCCTGTAGGAGCCCGGGCGGAGTCTTCCCAGCAGTAGGGGTCAGGTGCGAAGTCCGGCTCCCGTAGGAGTCCGGACGGAGCCTTCTTTGCGGTAGAAGCCAGGTGCGAAGTCCGGCTCCCGTGGGAGTCCGGACGGAGCTTATCAGCAGTTGAAGTCGGTGACAGAGCCCGGCTCCCATAGGAGTCCGGGCGGAGTCTTCCCAGCAGTAGGAGTCAGGTGCGAAGTCCAGCTCCCGTAGGAGTCCGGACGGAGCCTTCTTTGCGATAGAAACCAGGTACGAAGTCCGGCTCGCGTGGGAGTCCAGACGGAGCTTATCAGCAGTTGAAGTCGGTGACGGAGCCCGGCTCCCATAGGAGTCCGGGCGGAGCCTTCCTGCAATTAAAATCAAAGACGAGGTTCGGCTTCCGTAGGAGTCCGGATAAGGCTTACCTGCAGTAGAGGTTGGTGACGAAGTCCGGCTCCCGCAGGAGTCCGGACAAGGCTTACCTGCAGTAGAGGTTGGTGATGAAGTCCGGCTCCCGTAGGAGTCCGGACGGAGCCTTCTTTGCGGTAGAAGTCGTGGATGGAGCCCGGCTCCGGTAGGAGCCCGGGCGGAGTCTTCCCAGCAGTAGGGGTCAGGTACGAAGTCCGGCTCCCGTAGGAGTCCGGATGGAGCCTTCTTTGCGGTAGAAGCCAGGTGCGAAGTCTGGCTCCTGTGGGAGTCCGGACGGAGCTTATCAGCAATTGAAGTCGGTGACGGAGCCCGGCTCCCATAGAAGTCCGGGCGGAGCCTTCCTGCAATTAAAATCAAAGATGAGGTTCGGCTCCCGTAGGAGTCCGGACAAGGCTTACCTGCAGTAGAGGTTGGTGACGAAGTCCGGCTCCCGTAGGAGTCCGGACAGAGCCTTCTTTGCAGCAGAAGTTGTGGATGGAGCCCGGCTCCCGTAGGAGTCCGGGCGGAGCGACGGGAGTTCACCAACAGTAGTCGAAAGTCGGAAGAGACTTGCGAGGGTCGATCCCGCCGACAACTTCGGTCGAGGGTATTTTATACCCAACAAAAATCATATTCGATCCTATCTATTCTTAAAAAAATAGAAAAGTCTGTAGCATTAGATGCTCACCATAATTTATAATTTTTTTATCTTTTTAACTTTTTATATGTTGTAATAATTAAATTTTTATCATAAAAAATCTTCGAATTCATTCAAACAAATGAAGTAATAATGTCAAAGATAGAAAAAGAATATCTATACCCAAACATTCTACATTCGAGCTCATCTAAGAAATATCAATCCACAACCTTAGACTTAAGATACTCAACAATCTTCTGGCCATTACTAATAATAAAAGAACCAATCACTAAAGATAGTATTGCAATATCTAAATGAGCCTAAGGATCAGCAACCTTATCCTTTTATTTGTCAATGATAGTCTCTTTTGTAAAAATCAAGCTCCATTTATATCATTAATATTCTTAACTAGTTTTAATATAATTCAACTATCACACTTCTATTACACACTCTGATCTACTCCATCGAGTCCTCCAAGGCTACCAGATGAATTCTGACAAAAATATCATTTATATTAGAATCTAAAAAAAATAAAATCTGATCTTTTATTTATTTATTTATTTGATAGAACTAGAGTAAAACTCTAACTTGTTTTGTCCTTAACTATTCCTCAAGCATACCACATCAAAATTAAATATTGATTCACTTTCTATGCTTTGAACCATTGTAATAAACTTTTACTATTCATCTAGAATCCAATACATCTAAAATTAATTTGAAGTAAGTTAACTTTAGATTTACCTAACAATCAATAGGATGATTCTAAATCAACCTTTCTTTGTAAAATAATTAACTCAAATCTCCAATAAATTAGAAAATCTTAAATCAATATCGTTGCGAGTAGAATCAATTTAGTTATCTCTTATGAAGCTTCCTTCATCATGACCCTTAGTATCAATAAATTAACCAACATGAAATCTTGTCCCTTTTTTCTTAAAACTTATATAAGTCTTTCAAAATTTAATAATAGCAAAATACCTTAGATCAGCTCATAAACCTAAACTTTGATTTGAAATAATTAATATACTCCACTATCTTCAACAAACATAGGAAAGATCAAATATTTCAATACAAAAGATGGTAATAAAGTTTTTTAAAAATTTCATCAAAATTTGTACGTCATACTCTCATTATAAAATTCATCCACCAATAGAACCAAATATATATTTTTATTTACATGCAAATTTTATATATGATCTTCTTATTGATTCAATGTTCAAAAATATTTCTCTCTCATATAATGTAATTTTTTTTAGGTCACATCCTAAATAGTTTTTTTTTCAAAATTATAATGATTAGACAATCAATATCAAAATTAGAAAGCCCATCATAATCTTCACCCATATCAAGTTTAGAACTTTAGAATCATGTAAATAATAATTGAATAAGTATACTCAATACAATATATCAATATATCCTATTTTATTCTAGAGTCAATATCTCTCATACTTAAGTCAAGCCTTATTTACTGAAATCCAAGACATAATTCATCCAATTCTTTAATATACATCGTATACCACTTTGTGCAACAATTTTATTATAATGTCTATTGATCCAAAATTCAGACTTTAAATTCTTTCTGCTACTTATATCATATTTCTTATGATCATAACTTTTATACTTAAATCCCATTTAAGTCATTGTCCCTACTGTTCATAACCTCAGCTCTGATATTACTTAGCCCTAGTCATTTATACCATAATCCCAAGTAATCATAATCTAAGCTCTGATACCATAAAATGTCACATCCTAAATTCAGAATATAATACGGTAATGCTACAGAGGGGTACAACCCATGATAACACGAAGTCAATCAATCATAATCAACTAAAATTTTTCATAAATAAAATATAATAAAAGATTCAATTCTACTATTCATCAAACAATTAAGTCAATATTAGTTCGGAGCATCTAAATCCAAAAATAAGTACTAATCTAAATCTCAATATTTATAAATAGATAACTATAAGTCCATGATCATAAAATAAACTAAACTTTTACTATCAAATTTTCAAGCTTTCTACGCAGATCTTCAAGCTTAAATCTTTTATCGATCATAATTTTTTTTTATAAAAAAAAAATATGAGCTATACTAGTTCAGTAAGTAGAACCTACGATTCTTTATCGGATCAAGCATAAATTTTTTTATGATAATATAATATTTAAAAAGTAACAGATATTATAAAAATAAATATTTCATAGTATATATAATAAAATAAGTTATAAATTAGATCATGCTTGCATAAATCATGAATATTTCATAAATATGAATCATAAATTATTCTTGTCATGTATTCGTGTCATGTTTGAAAATATTATTCATAGATATTCGTGCTAAGATATTTTATATCCATAACAGGGTCATGTTTCTTAATCGATAAAATTTTTATTTCGTATGTCAACTTTATACCCATTAGTGGGGTCATGTTTCATGTGAATGCTAGCTCCGAGTATCGACTTTCTCATAGAAATTCATTCATAGCTATCTGAGAGTCTTTAAAATTTTTACATCTTTTTCTTAAAACATACATATACATAGATAAAAAAATTATGAAATTCATACTTCATAACCATGCTATTTTCATAAAACATATTCATGAAATCAATATTCATAATAAAATATATTTTTTCATATCACATATGCTGATTCTTATTTTATGAAAAATATGATTTCATTAATAATAATTTTTTGTATAAAAAATATAATTATTTAAAAATAAATAAAGAGCATAAGATTCATTTACCTCATTCATCTTAGATTTTCAGACTTTGTTATAAAAATCAACTAATCTTATTTAAAATATCAAATTATTATTAATTTTTATTCAATGAATATAATAAGATGAAGTCATAAGGAAAGAGGACTGTTAACCGGACGTGTTGGACCATCCAGACACCAAGACAAATTAGGATCTCCGAGCTGAGGGTTAGATTTAAGCGACTTGATCAAAAAATCGTGAAGCATAGATCGAATCAAGGTTAAGATCAATCAATAAGATTTATTAATAATGGGTTTGAAAGATACTTGATATGGCCAAATGAGATTGACATACAGTACAGATATCAAAGCAGCTTCAGATCATCTTGTTGGAGTCAATATGAATCCCTGAAGATGAAGGTATGACTCGATACAGGATTCATAGATCTTTTTAGAGAGAGAAATAGGGTCTGACCAAACAGAAAAAAATAGAGCATCCATTCTTGATGGATTTTTCGATGAATCCGATGGTTGGCGACCATGCACAATGGCATGGGAAGGAGGGGAAGAAAGAGAGAAAGGAGGACTGGGGCATACCTCAGACTCTAATGACTTCTCCGGTAGGGATTTTGGATGGGCACGGTGAGGACGTCCGTAGCATCAATAGAAGAATCTGAGGAGAAGAAGAAGAAATCGATGCTCGTCATGGCTGGCCATGGAGGAGGGAAGAGGGGCTTATAGGTTGGAGGGGAGGTCGAATCCTCTCCGAATTTGACTTCTCCTTCGATGATTTTGGGTGGAAGAAGACTCCCAGCGGGAGTCTTCTTTGTTTCCTTCTTTTTTTTTTCTTTTTCTTTTTAGGTTGCTTTGAGATTCATGCAATAAAAAAAATTAGATTTTCATACTCTCATTACTTCTCATCAGAGAAAAAAAAGAGCAACCGCAAAATTATTGAAGATATTTTATAAATTTAATTTTATATTATCAATAATCTGATTATCATACCAAACATGTCAATCAAAATTTTTAATAATTTTACTGTAATATTATTTATGTACCAAATATAGTAATCAACATTACTAGCAATCTAATGGTGGTAATCTATCCTGAAGATAATCTATATTACCTTCCAAAATTATCTGACGATGCACCAAACACAACCTTAGGAGAGATGATAAAATAAATGATAGATCTGATGCCTATTTTTCTAAAAGAGAACATTAAACAAATACAATAGGGAGCGGTATTTATTTTACTTTACCAGATTACTAAGGTGGAGATAATATGAAAATATCATTTCTTATCAAAAATATCATCATTTATATTATATTAATATTATATTAATTATATTATATCATTAAATATTATATTAATTATATTAATATTAGATAATTATATTAATATATTGATTAATAATTTTTATAAATAATTTTATATTATATATTTTATAATATACTAATATAATTATTCATAAATAATTAACAAATGTCTATTAATTTTTTACAAATATAATGTAGGATTTATTAATGAGTAATATATTTATATACCAGAACATACTGAAATTTATTTATACTAAGAAATATATTTTCTAATATATATGTAATTAATTTTAAAATATTTAAATTAAATAGTATTTATGAAACTATACATATAACTTATGTAAATATATTTTAATATTTGAATAGGCAATATTGACAATGTTTATATGAGTAAGTCATTAATGAACAATAAATGGATCAAAAAAAATATATTATTTCTTGAATTATTTTTTTATATATTCTTAAAAATTTAATAATATTTTCATATAAAATTGCCTACAATCAAATATAGTAATTTTTTCTGATGCTATTTGTTAGAATAATTTTTCTATCAATCAAATATGATAAAATTTATTTCTGATATAATTATTTTTTAGATAAATATTTTTTAGAAACCATCAGTTTATCCTATAATCTGACATATCCCAATTAAACAAATCCTTAATAGATAAATGAGTTTCGATACCGCATGTCTCCCCTTTTTGTCCAATCATGCATATATCAACTCTAGTAATACATATCTAGTCGGTGGGTTTCAAGTCACAAGATTCTACTTGCACTCCTAACCACTTCTCTCCATCATTGTAGGATGTCGGGTTGCTAGGAGAGAGACAAGTTTGATGCTGTTCATGCATGGACAAGTTTCATGGTTTTTAGTGGGATAAGTTGGATAAATTTTTGATAAGGGGCATCCACAAGTGAGTCTTACCTTGGTAAACCATCAAATAATAAAAATTAGAAAACCCAACCTTTTCTTTTAAAATCAAATGATTTAATTGAAAATGAGCAGTTTAGATAGAATCAAGCTTTCGATTGACCCGAAGACTTGAGATCCTGTCATTATTTTATTATTTATTTTATTTGTATGGCTATCAGTATATCTATATTCATATTTGTTTTGTCTAATAGATAGAAATATGAATATTAGTCAGATGTAAAAATTTATATCCATATTTATTTTGAACAAATATAGATACAAATAAGATATAACAAGCAAGAATATAAATACTTATATAACTTGGATAACTCAATTTTATGATCACAAAATCAAATATATTATTGAATGAAAGGTTAATTAAGTTAATAATACGTTAATATGGTTATATATTTTTATTAAAAGTTTGAGTGCTATATAAAGTTAAATAACGTTATAAATATATATCTATATCTATTTTTCTTTGGTGGATATGGATATAGATATGGATATTAGTTGCATGTTTAAATTTTTATCTATATTTGAATATAAAAATAGATTTAGATGGATATTATCCTTTTCAATTTCATCGGATATTTTTTTTGAAATGCCAAGTAATCGGAGAAATTAATTTATTGGACAGCTTTTAAATTATCTTGATATTGAAAACTCAACAGCAAATGCCCTTGTGAACGGATTTATTTATGGTTATGCTCTGAGCTCTCCCGCCTCTATATCTACCAACCCTGCCGACCGATCAGAGCGCAGAGAAAAAAAAAAAAATCACAGAGATCGTTTTCCCACACAGACCAGTACTGAGAGGAGAGCAGAGATATCGGCAATCAAGGCTATGGCGGTGGCACGAAGGCTTGCGTCCTGTCTCCTCTCCAGCTCCCTCTCCGCTTCTTCTCCTCGCTCCCTCACCTCTCTGTTTCGCGGAGGTGATCCCCTGTTCTGTCCTGAACCTTTTCGATTCGTGTTGTTTCCGTCTCTTTCCTATTTTTTCTTGTTCAGATTTACAGTTGCTTTCTTTGATCATGCGGAGCTAAAATTTGCTCTTGAGGCGATTGCTAACTGGCTTTTTGTGGAGAAAAACCAATCCTTGACGACTGGCTTTTTGTTTCTGGTCGATTAATGTGGATTTTCTGACCGATTAAGGTTTTTGGAAAAAAAAGTCGGTTTTTTATTCTACATGTCTTGATTGTTCTACTTTGCCACAAGTATTGTTTTTATAACATCTGAAACCATTGTTAGCATGTTTAGTCGGGTCTCCATGCCATGCAACATGGATAACGTCGAGGCAGGTTCGAAAGATTCACGGTTTTATTTATCCTCCATTAAAAACGCTGTACTCATTAGTCAAATGATGTTGTATCCCATCTGAAATCAATAGTTGATTTTCTCTCAGAATTTTTTTCATTTCCATTTTGTTTCCCTTTTCATTTACTTTCGATTCTGTTACTCAGCACGGTAGCGTGGTTCAGACAAGAAACTCATTGCTGAGTAATTCCCTGACAAGCTCAGCCTCACCAATTATGTGCCATGTATAAAATCTTTTTTATTATTATTACCCAACAAAAGCACCACCGAGGTCTTTCATGACCGACTCTTTTACACCGTTTGCCCATGATGCGGTGAAGAAGAAATAAAATGCAAGGGGAAGCACAGAAACGAAGGGAAAAGAAGAGCAAACTCTAGCTGGGATGCACAGGAAAGGAGAGGAACATTGACCATTTTTGTGCAGAAAAGTCAGAGAAGCCACTTCTCATCCGTTCAAAAGGAGTGTGAAGTTATTTGGAACATCTATGTCCGCTGTTGAATCCTTAGAGAATACAACGGTGCCCAATTTTCCAGTCAAAAATTACAGCACTATTTCACCTCTTGAATGATATCCCTGCTTTCTTTTCCTGGTACATCAATAAAAACATGTTCTGGATCAGGAACTCTGTATTTCAAACTTCCAAATCTAGCTGGTCATCGATTAAACAAAGGGAAGAAGTAAAGGTTCGAAGTTGTACAACCTAGAGATCAATATTATGATGCTAATGCTAGATCAGGGAATGTGCTCGATACCGAGGAAAATTTGAGACCATGGAGAATATAACATGAATTGTTATTGCAAGAATCCTATGATGCAATACCTTGCAACCGCTACCTTAAGGATGCTCTGTTTCACTTCAGAATGAATCATAATTGAGTGATTCTATAATGGATTACTTTTCTGTTCCCGATTGAATCTGATTGCATTTTGTGAAACTCATCTCAGACCAATCACGAGCCTCTGCGTCGGAGGTTCTTCGAAGGTTTAGCACTGCAGCTGCAGTTGAAGAACATATCACACCACCAGTTGATGTACAGCACACACAGCTTCTGATCAACGGGCAATTTGTGGATGCAGCATCAGGTACACTGCTTTGTTATAATACAAACTGCTTTTTTCCTCAAAATATATGAAGGATCTTCTTGTCGTTGGCATATTCCAATCTGCTGTGATCACTTTGTTCCATGGGACATTGCATAATAATCCATTGCTCCCAGGTAAGACATTTCCAACATTAGATCCTAGGACCGGGGACGTGATTGCCTGTGTCGCTGAAGGAGATGCCGAAGACATCAACCGCGCCGTAGCTGCTGCTCGCAAGGCATTTGATGAAGGACCATGGCCCAGGATGACTGCTTATGTAATGCTCTGAAACTTTTGTTTCTTTTATTTTAAGGCTTCACCAATCTCATATAACCTCGTCAAACTTAATTACGTTCAATAAGATGAGTCAAAGTGTCATGTTCTCTGGTTCAGGAAAGGTCACGCATACTTCTGCGGTTCGCGGATTTGATGGAAAAGCACAATGATGAGATCGCGGCACTTGAGACTTGGGACAATGGGAAGCCTTATGAACAGTCTGCCAACATAGAAGTTCCAATGCTGATCCGTCTGATGCGATATTATGCTGGTAAGGAATAAACCTGATAGATGTAGCTGAAACTTCTAAGATTCGGCGCAAGATTTGCCATCTCAGTACTATATCCCAAACTGGTGCTATCCTATTATATTATTAATATATGGTACAGTACGAGATGATTAGATATACCGATGTCCGTACGGTAAGAGATTGCTTATTGGTTTGGTACTGATGCAGTATATTACGGTACCCGGTCAGTATAGCAAACCTTTGGTTAGAGAGCTTCTGTAACCCTTTTTTTCTCTCTTTGTACAATCTTCTTCAATTGTATATTCTTTTCCGAATAATTTTTGCTGGCAATTGCCTCCTTTTGCCTTCAAAAAAAAAAAAAAATGGGGAGTAGGACAATGCTTTGTTGTGTCTAACCTTGTTAGTTTGCTGAGTCATGCAAAGTTGCCGATTGTCTTTGATATCCTGCAGGTTGGGCAGACAAGATACACGGTCTCGTGGTGCCAGCTGATGGTCCACATCATGTCCAAGTCCTGCATGAGCCAATTGGTGTTGTCGGCCAGATTATTCCATGGAACTTTCCACTTCTTATGTTTGGCTGGAAGATTGGCCCGGCATTAGCATGTGGGAACACCATCGTATTGAAGACTGCAGAGCAAACTCCTCTATCTGCTCTTTATGTGTCTAAACTATTGCATGAGGTTGGTGCAGTAATTGCATCTTACTTTCTTTGGATATATAGAATTGGGTATTTTTATATCATCTTTTTGATATTTAGCTTTTCTTCTTCAAAAATCTGCTGGTTATAGTTTTAGGATGACTGATTTCTTGTCTCCTTGGGGTCATAAATTCAGCCTCAACATATAGACATAGATATGAGAATATTTAGCTATAAAAAGGACACTTGATTGCGGATGCCAAGTCAACCTCTGTAAACTTGCTTTGCATCCTGGTTTCATTCCAAGCAAAACCTGTAAACAAATTACCAAACCTGCTGTGTCCCAGTTTCTCTTTCCTGTTAATGCGTTTCTTCTATTCTTTCTCTTCCCTTTTGTAAATTTCTTTTACACTTAATAAAAGCTGGTCGGTTTCCAGCCTCCCATATTCGTTTAAAAAAAAAATAAAAAAACTAGGAGTCTTGATGTTTGAATATGGCATATAGGTCTATAATAAAAAAGTTTGTGAGATGGATGCATCTTTTGGTGGATCCGTTTTACTAATCAATGAGGCATATCTTGTCCTTATATTGGCAAAATATTCACATGAAGGGCATCCATGGTAATTCTTAGAGAGAGGAAGTAAAAAATGCCTTAGATAAGAGCATGTATGAGGAATCCAATGGTAACCCTTCTTATACAGTTATATTGTGTATGGATTAGTAATAGACTTTTCATAACGCTGAACAAATTTTGTGCTTGCAAACGCCCGCTATGTTATACAGAAAACGGTTCCATCCTTCCTAGCTTGAGAAAGCTTTTCTCATGATGTCGCTGAATTTATCATAAGAATCCAACTTCCTGGTGCATGCTGGCTGTGACTTGTGTATATGGTGTTGTTGGCTGCCAATTGATAGCTATCCAGTATAGCTATCTGATTCCATTTTGTATTTCTTGTGCCCGCCTTCTTCTTCCCTTTTCTTACAACTTTATTGTCTATCAACTTCTTATGTGTTTGGCATTAGTTGTAGAAGAAAAACAAGAAAGAGGAACTTGGTGGTGTTCTTTGAAGACACAGAATCAATAAGACCTTCTTCTTTTCAAATTTTTCACTTCCTTGGGATTTTAATGAATCTGTCTGTAAATGTTTTAGGCTGGGCTTCCTGAGGGTGTTCTAAATATAATCTCTGGATTTGGTCCAACCGCTGGTGCAGCTCTTGCAAGTCACATGGAAGTTGACAAGGTATTTCAAAAACTTATTCTTTTTACTGACATATAGAATTTGTCAGCAATGTGAAATTATTGTATAGTATTTATTTATAGTGAATGTTTTCATCTTTTTTTGTATGCCACATGTTGCTAGTTTCCACATTATGTTTGGTGTGAGATGTATAGCCTGTTATATCATGCTCCACTCCTTAATAGCTATTAAATTTTTTTCTGTCCACTTTAAATCAAAATACTCTGCATATTGTCGCACATATCAGGTGATCATAACATTGAAAGTAACATATTAACAAAAACATACTAAATTTTGGAATATAGTGGTACTAAATGATTTTGCATACTATAAAACTTATATGCTCTTAAGCTTCTTAAAATTAAATACTACTTTATCCATGATAAATGTCGCAGGCATTTGCTTATAGAGTAGATCTAAAATTGAAAATTAGAAATTGGAAAATGCTAATCAGGCATCGACTTCCTAATAATAGTGCACTATTCATGCATTGTTCAAGAGTATGGTATGTTTCTTCTAACTATTATAATTGATATAGAATTTAGCTTATGGCAAACAATTGACTCTGTTTGTACTTTGTAATCTAACATGACCTTAATGACTTCTCACAGTTTCTAGGTGTTTCTACCAGAAATGCATGAGGGTAATCCTTTTCTTTCTTTCAGGGAAATTCGAATCCAACCATTTTGAGTCACTTGTAGCTGAAAATTCTCATCAATGAAACCAAGTTACTTCAAATGCCGAATAAGCCAGTTAGCTTCTTTTTATAGAAATAATATAGGGGCTTTCTAAATTTTCCAATTGAGAGAGGAATAGGTTAAGAGAGATTTTACAGATAAATGATGCAATAGTATGTGTGGCGATTTGTAGAATTTTCTGGATTTTACTTGTTATGAAATTGGATCATAAATACTCAAAACGTTAGAACGACAGAAGAAAGGCATGATTCTTGGTAGCGGGAGGTTGATGAGCTGATCAAATGGTTATTATCTAGTATTCGTTCTCATTACAGCAGATAACATGCACTAGTCATATAGTGAATGCATCAGTTTTTGATGATTGCAGTTGACGTGAAAAACTTGGGCCTTTTCTAATCCACCTTCTATCTTCTAAGGTCATAATTTTATTTTCTTATTTTCAGCTTGCTTTTACTGGATCAACTCCTACTGGCAAGATTATTCTTGAATTGGCTTCAAGAAGCAACCTCAAGCCAGTTACGTTAGAGCTTGGAGGCAAGTCCCCTATGATCATAATGGATGATGCAGATGTGGATCAGGCAGTAGAGCTTGCACATTTTGCTTTGTTCTTTAATCAGGTTTGTTCAATCAATTATAATTATTGCACCTAAAAAAAAAAATTCTTGGAGAATGATGTTAGAAGGTACAATTGGATGCTTTATACAGGGACAGTGCTGCTGTGCAGGGTCTCGTACATTTGTGCATGAAAGGGTGTATGATGAGTTTGTTGAGAAAGCAAAGGCTCGCGCTTTGAAGCGTATTGTTGGTGACCCTTTCAGACAAGGTGTTGAACAAGGTCCTCAGGTATGTATATAACTCTCTCTTCTTCTCTGGCATTAGGATTTGCTTTTTTATCATATGCAAACATTTAAGAAATTTCCTTCTCGTTCTATCAGCTATAGCTCGAATCCTTTGATGAGCTTATAGCGATCATGAATTTCAAAAAAAGTTCTATGATCAAAGGTTTGATAAATAGTAATTAGCATCATGCTAGAGTTGAAATAGACTGAATCGAATATTCTGCTCCTTTTCGGTTGAAGTCTGCAGAAAGGACAAGAATTTGTGTTGGAAAAATTTGGTCTACCTTGCTAAACAAAATTATTAATGGTATGCTATATTTTAGCTTGAAGTGAAGAAAACTATGTGGACAGAAGTTTAGACACTATATGTGGAATTCCTTTAGAAGAACGGTAGACAATTTCCTTGATGTTTACAGAAAACCAGATTCCCTCCTTGCTTTTGATCAAGCTTAACTTCAAAGAAACAAAGATACATTGTAGAGAAGCCTATTCCTCAGAAAGGTGATAGTGATGTTATATTGTGGTTTTTTGATCATCACAGATTGATGAGGACCAATTTCGAAAGATCTTGGGCTACATCAAATCTGGCACTGACAGTGGTGCCACCCTTATAGCGGGAGGTGACAGGCTTGGCAGCAAAGGCTACTTCATTCAACCTACCGTCTTTGCAGATGTGAAGGTATGGTTCAGTTGTCACACTAGAACTTCACATTCATCCTTGACCTAATCCCATTGTACAATGTTTTTCTAGGATGAAATGAAAATAGCTCGGGAGGAGATATTTGGACCAGTTCAATCAATTTTAAAATTCAGGTAACATTTCTCCAAACATGCCTTCAACTTGTCATTTCAGAATTCTTTTTCTATTTTTTTTTTTTTTCTGATGACTGTTTGCTTCAATTATAAACACTGCATTTTTAGGGGAACAGTGTAAGTTGAATCAACTGTCCCGTGTTTCCCTTTTTCCATAATAAATAACTCATTTTTTCCTCCATACTGGATAGAAGGTCCACAGGCTTTATGGCAATAGGCTAAGAACATCTCAGAGAATGCATCCTAAGAACATACCTGCAACAATTTATATATTGATAATAGTGAGGAAATGAATTTTATGTAGTTATGGAGTAGGCCTACTGCTTGATTGCCCTTTTGTGGGTAGTGATCATATTACATGTTTGATGGCAGCGATCTAAATGAGGTCATACGGAGGGCAAACGCCAGTCACTACGGGCTGGCTGCTGGAATTTTCAGCAACAACATGGACACTGTCAACACATTGATGCGTGCACTGAGAGCTGGATCAGTATTTGTCAATTGCTTTGATGTCTTTGATGCTGCAATTCCTTTTGGTGGGTACAAGATGAGCGGGCATGGAAGAGACAAGGGCATGGATAGCCTCAAGAACTACTCACAGATTAAGGCGGTTGTGACTGCATTGAAGAACCCTGCATGGTTGTAATCTTTCAATGTTACAGTCTTGATATTTATTTTCTGATGTGCTAGGAAGATGATGTTTGAACTCCAATAAGCTTTATTGCAATCCGAATGTTTATGGTTTCGGCCATTTGTCATAGAAATCTCAAACTAGTTTCTGATATGAGGTGCTAAAGTCTGCCTATTAATTGGGTCTGATGACGTTATGCAATAGCTTCGCTTATGAACAATCCTCACAGATTACCCTGAAAAAAAATCTGCCTATAGTGAATTTACCACCCAGCACGTTATCCTTCGTTCTGAGCTGGTATTTACGTGTTAGGTTAATTAGTCAGAGTTGCAAATTAGAGGACGTAATTGAAAAGTGACAAAACAACAAAGAAATCTCATACAAAAATGTTACATCTCTGACTAGTCTGGGTTGTATAACTTTCCCTTTTTTTAATCTCACAAGCAACTTGTATTTTGTGCTGTTGGTCCAAACTTATATACTGTTGAGAAGTCCTAATCCAAAGTTAGGTGAGGATTAGCATTAAAGTTGGAATTTTCCATATGTAATAGGCCTTTTAAGTAAAAAGAGAGACATGAGTGGTGCAAGGTTTAATTCTAAGTTCGTTAGATAGTATTGGTATTTTAGATTGAGTGGGAAACTTACAGTGCCTGGTTATGGACCTGTGCAGGGGGTTGTATCTTTCGTGCCAAAGAAGGATTCACCTTCTTTCACATGAATCCACCGTTGGATCACCTCCACACAGATCTGAAAGCACCCTTAACTATGCCGTTCATCTACTTACATGGATCTCAAAGCATCCAGTTGGTGATCCAATGGTGGATCCATGCAAAAGATACATCCCAACCCAAGGTTTCTGGTCTATGATCTCAACGTGAGAGTTTACAAAACCATGTGAGGTTATGTACAAATGGGTTCATGCACTCTCATATGTGGAGTGAAAAAAGTCATTATTGTTATTGTGTTACTTCTCTCCCTTCTTCTCTAATATATTTTCCCACTATGTTATCCATGTTGTCTTTGACCCAAGATGTTGTATGGTAAAAGCGTTTCATATCATTTGCATAATTTGTATGCGGGAGATTTTTTTTTTGTTTACCCCAGCATTTCTCAGACTTATCCACTTCCTTGGCACTTATCTTATTAATTTGGAGTGTACATTGTATCTCAAAAATTTCATATGAATTGAATTTTTTTGATGCTTATCTTATCAATTTGTCTGTGAAAGCAGTTCAAATCTGAAAATGGCATGCAATCAACAAATTGTCTCAAAAATTTTGGATTATCTTATCCATTGCATCACTGATCTTATCAATTTGGCTCTTATGTTTTTCAATTTGGGATTCATTTATGAATTGAATGTGAGAGCAGCTCAAAGTTCTTGCTAATGATGATATGTAATTAATAAATGATAGTCAGCAAGAGGAATGCTAGGACACATGGATTTGGGGCTGCAAATGGATCGGATAGACCTATGACCTAATCAGTCTCCATCCGATTAAATCTGACTTTTTGGTCCATATTGAAGGCTCATTAATTAGATCAGCTTCAAAAACTAGATTTGATGTAAATTGCTTTAGATATGGGTCCTCTATTTTCTTACTTGATTGGACCGCACCCAATTCCAATGCTATCCAAGTTCAATTTTCATTGAAAAGTTGGGCTCCATGAGACTCAAGCTCAATCCTGCCCAATCCAAAAACCCGAATTATATGAACCTCCTTCTCCTTCCCTCTAAATATCTTAACCAATTCATTCAATGAACTCTTATCTAAACTAAATGCTCTTTTTTCATCTCAACAACTATATCTTCTCATTCATTTTCACTTAGCTATATTTAAACTTTATATTTTATTGTTTCATTTGATGAATTCTTACTTATAATGCCCTCAAGTTTATCAACATAGTTTGTAAATTTAAGAATGATCAATTACTTTGATAAAATTAAAAGTCTTTAAATAAAAATTTACATCTAATTGGCTCTTATTAGATTTATTTAATTTTTAAAATTTTGTATATTTTAATTATAAAAGAATATTTAAATGCTTGACTCAAATTGCAAATCTGATTTGATCCAACTCAACTAATGGATTGAGTCCAGGTACAAAATCGATGATGTAAATATGAAATCAGGTTGAATCGAGGTCAAATATGCCTCAATTAAATAAGACCCATTTGCAACCCTACTTGGAGTGCTTTGACAACACATAACTAGTATTCCTCTTAATAGTGTTGGTAAAATTGCCATATCTATTTTGTTATTGCTAAATTATAAATTACCATAATAGAACACTTAAAATGGCAATGAAGGGCATATTAGTCAATATATAGCTTGTTATTCTAGATGAAGAAAACTGTAATGATCATGATGATGGATTGGTTAGTTTTGTAACGATCCATTATTAGACAAGTAACAATTATTATTGGGATCTTGACTCTTTTTTTAAAAATACAATTTTATTCAATTTTCCCCTGAAAGAGTATGCACAACTTATTAATAAAAAGAGTATGTACCACTTTAAAACTAATATATGTTTTTGTAAGCCCTTCCCTTGGTTTGTAAACAACTGCTGCAACAACATCCATTTTAGTGACGAAGCTTCCACGGATTTCAATCTCTCTCTGTCTCTCTCACTCCCTATCTTACCTTCCGTTTGGTAAAGAAGTAGGATAATATATGAAATTATATTTTTTATAATTTATAATTATAGAAAATATAATTATTTATTTTTAATTTAAATAAATAAATTTTAGTTATATATAAATAACTCTTGAATATTAATTATGTAAATAATAATTAATTTATACTTTAATTTAAATAAATAATTAATTTTGTACTGATAGTTCACTAAAAAATAGTTGAATATAAATAAAAAATAGAAAATAATTTTATTTATTTTATTTATAATTATAAAAATTATATATTAAAATTAAAATAATTAATAATAAAATTTAATGATATAGAATAAAGAATATCAATAAAATAAAATATCAATAAAAAATAAAAATATTAAAATTACATATAAATTAATAAAAAAATAATTTTATCAACACATAAATTCACCCTTTATCTGCCCATCCTCGAGACAAGACCAATGGCTCGTAGTTACTCGTGCGCGCACTAGTCACCAAAGCAAACAAAACACTCCGGAGTAGCGTGTACAACCAAAAAGCAAAAGTTAAACACCCTTTACACCCTCCGTCTCAAATCCAACGGCTTATAAAAATCTATCATTTTTCTGCATAAAAAGGAAAATTAGGCATCCAACGGGCAGCTCTCTGCTGGCTGGCAATACCGGCAGTGGTGGCGCTGGCATCCTCCAAGGCGGAGGGCGAGTCGGACATCTTGACCACGTGGCCGATCTTGGGCCGCTGATCGAGCACCATCGCGGTGCATGCTATCGGGATCTGGATCCCCACAAACCCCTCGATCCCTTTGTACCGACCGCATCATCTCCAGCTCGAAATGCGTGCACCGTACAATCTTCTCTCACCGCAGGCCGCTGTTTAAGCTCTCCCTCGGACACACGTTTGGAGATTTCAAGTGTTTTATCTTAGTGCATTTTTTAAAAAAACTTTGTTAAAGATTGATTTAAGCGGATATTTGGATCTGGATTCGAGACAATCCTCCGGATTCAAATTTAGATCCATATTCGACAGAAATTATGATTATATATGCAAATATATATCTGAATCCAATCGGAATTAAAATTTGCATCTAAATCAAAAATATTAAGTAAATAGCAAGTAAAAAATATATCCTATATTCTAATTGTTATCATCGGAGAGCTGATTTGGCTTAGGCCGCAGATATAGAGTTGAAGAGGGGGAATACAACGGTCATGGGATGGCTGAATGAGACTTTCAAGAGAGATATTGGTACTTAGTTCTCGATCGATCCTGCAATATCACAAAAGATAGAAAAGTCCTCATGCTGGGAGATTCTTCGACGGTGGATCCTTCGATGCCTAAGTTAATCTTTCATAGAAACAAAAATGAAAGATCTAGACTCTCAGAAAGAATTTAGTAGTAGAGTCGAATATGAAATAGAATATATCTAAATAAAGAGAGAGAAGGCGAAGGTTTAATAGATGCCACATGGAGTATGATGCATTTTCAAAGAGTTAGAATTGCTCCGAGCTTGGTAGAAGAGATAGATCCAGTTTGTATGGAATGAATCTCCGAAAAAGCATGTAAAGTAAGTTTTTACTTATCTGGAGGGTCCTGAAGAATTTAGATTTTATAGGCAAAGATGGATACATGTTGTTTGAGGGAACGCGAGCTATTTTTCTGAGATGTGGAAGTTAGAAAGCGGTGGTTTTGTGCATGTAGTTTAAAAATTTTGATAAACCAAAATTTATGCAGTGAAAGTAAAATAAATTAATTTTTTTTTAATTTAAATCACGTACCAAATCAGATCTAAAAATTACGCTTAGAACTTAATACGAACATGCCATCATGAATCTAAAATCTGAAATTAAAACAAAAGGTTAGTCAAGTAAACCCGGAGATCTGATCTCCATACCTTTGGATCCTGCAGATGTCCAGGGTTCGAATCGTAGCTGCGCAAGCATCTGACCTCTGTTGGTATCCATACAGAGATGTCTGATCCGAGCACCAAGACCATCGGTGTGCTAGTACCTTACAGGTCTCGCTCCTCAGCTTTGGATCTTGTCGTATTGCTATTAGAAAAAATTGAACAGGGCCTTGCACAAATCCTTTGTGCTGAATCATAGAAATTTTTCTAGATCACCAAAAAAAATCAAGAACCCTTTTTGATTTTTTTTCTCTCTCTAAAGCCTCTCTCTCGGATCTCTATCTGGAGGTGGAAGTAGACAATGAAAACAAGGAGGAAAAAGGCATTGAGGAGGAGGAAACAAGGGGCGATAGGAAGTTACACTAACTTTCCAAGCGCATGCTTAAAAATTCCATCTGACTTCACACCCATTTTTATTTTTATCATACAAAATTTTTGATGTTCCATGCCAAAATTATGATAAGAGTTAGTTAGGCTTTATCCCTATCTAAATAGGTGTCCTAACTAACTAATTAAGAAACTAGATAACTATCTCCTCCCAAACATCCCACGCACGCATGCGAAAAAACTAATGAGAAAAATCACCACCTCATCCTCTTTTTGGTCAGCCAAGTGGAGAGAGAAGCTCAGAAAACCTGCGCTCAAAGGGTTAGGTTTAATCTGATTCAAACTGGATTCAAATCAAGTTCAAATCGAGTCTGAATCGAATCGAATTTGAAAGGCTGTCAAATCTGATCCAAACAGGATTGAAATCCAAATCTGATTTGGATAATTGAACCCAGTTAGTATTAAATTAAATCAAGTTCAGTTAAATTAAATCTGATTTAAATTAATTAAGATTTGATCCATTATTTAATCGATCTCAATTAAATTACAACATTTGCAATTAAGTCTCTGTGCGAACAATTAGCAGCTGCTACATCTGTAACATTTATAAATTAGCAGTTTTTAAAATTCAAACCATCAATCCAATTAATAATTTAAATATGATCCAAGTCGTTGATTAGATCATGCTCTTTTTGCATGTGATCTCTCAGATTCTATTCTATCAGATAGTGAGACATACCGTGATCTCTATCACAGTATCATCGAAACTCCTTTTGATGAGCTGGAACGATTCCAACTCACCCCAATAAGGATCGTTGATCCAAAAATGATCCTAGAGAGTTCTCATAATCTACTAATGACGTCTAGCAATATATAGTAACAATTCAGCAGAATAGAAGAATAAACTCTTAGGTATAGTTACCGTGTGATACAATTTCTCTATTGTGAGTTCCGACTAGATGAAAGTCATGGAGAACTCATCAAACTCCATCATCAGTTATATGCTAGATTGGCTCAACTCGAGTTCATCTGTGAATCTTGTAAAAAATTTTTTCTAGCATTCACACTTGCTCTAGCTAAAGACTTCTTGAACTCAGTCTTGCGAATCGTATAGGACTACTCATTTTCTACTAAGATTGATAGATTTCATTTAGATGCATCCTACTCCAAATAGGAAATCTAAATCTATAATAGCCAATATACATAGTAAAGATCCGAATTGTCAAAGATCAAGGGAACGTGCAGTCAAACTAAGTAGCCTTGCTGCGAATAGCCAACACACTGCAGATCAAATGATCAATCATACCATTGCAGCATCGAGAAAGCCACTGATGAATAAGTAGACATCCAAATAATTTCTCATGTTGGTTACGCTTAGTGCAAGTTATTCTCTAACAACCACCTGCACTCTCATCTCAGTATCCCTACACTGCAGACTGGAGACTTATCTGTCTAGAAAAGAGATGATCTGTGTACCAATCTAAATGGATTGATCACTGTCCTCCGTGATAATCCTATAATCGAGAGCATTTAGAAATTAATCACTAATAATGTATGTCTCAAATTTTCAACATCTTGAGAATATATAGAATCATTTTTGTTAATTATAGGATAAATCATGGACATATACAACATGATTGGTAATAAAAAAATTATCCGATAAGTACAAAAATATGCCCTAAAGAAAGGTATACGTCAGTCAAGATTGGCTTCTAGGACATACATCTAACAAACTCCCACTTACACTAAAGTTAAGATGCCATATACCTGAGCCCCATTTTCTGAAGATAGGCTTCGGTCTTTAGCTGGCTAAGTGACTTGGGCCTACTACATCCTATGTAAAGTTTACTTTTTGTACCTCTATATATTTCTATTTGAGGTAATCGCGTATATTTTTGCTCTATGTACTTGGACTTTTGGTGAGATCTTAGCTCCTTAGCGAGAGTTATGGATCATTATCTTTGCAGTACAGTGTTATGACATTTGATGGCATGACATCTAGTTCCGCAACTATCATAAAAATCAAAATGTATCTTGTACATCTATAGCATACTCAGCTTTCATTGATCGGTTGCTTGGAACTCTTCCAATATACCGAACCAACATAATTCAAGAATACATACTGATGTAGACATTCTACCATCAGCATCAGTGTATCCTCCCACTCTTAGCTCTAACCCTTCTTCAAAGATTAGGAATAATCTCTTAATGCTTTCCAAATATTTAAAGATATTTTCATAACAATCCAATGCTCCCAACTTGGATTTGATAAATATCTACTCGTAACTCTCACAGTAAGATATACCAAGTCGAATACATAGTATTGCATATACCTATGCTCAAGAGAGTAGCAAATCTTTCTTGAAGGTTTCTATGCTGAACCCTTTCAGCACATCTTCTATGTACTTGTCTGTAAAAATCTAAATATCCTTTTAGATCTATCTCTATAGACCTTTATTCTTAGAATACATAATGCTTGTACTAGGTCTTTGATGAAAAAATTTTATATACAACCACATCTTAACCGATGTCAGCATGAGACACTCTCACTGATCTTTATGTAAACACATGATTCCTCATGTTTGATGAAATCAAACAATTTGATCACATCATCAAAATGATTATTCTAACTTCAAAATATTTGCATAAATTCATAAATGGATCCTTGCAGTGTGATCTCTATCATTAGAAGTATAATCCAAAGGCTGCTCTATATAAAAATCTTTCCAAGACATCTATTTAAGAGGGTTATATACACATCCATCTCTTAGAGTCGATGTCCAACATCATCTCATTGTAGATTTTGGGATCATCTCTATGTTCTCAATCTTCTCTGAGAAATACTTTCTCTGAATCCTCTGTAAGAATATCAAGTACCTTTCAGAAGGATAGGAGATCTTACTAGATCTACAAGATAGAGGAGATACTATAAGAACTGGCTCGTCATGAATAAGTTCTATATATCCTATGACTCGTTGTTCTTTAGAGACTCTCTCTTCAAGTTTGTCCTCCCACTATTTTCAAAAAAATAACATGATTGCCCACAATCACATTGTGAATCACTGAAAAGAAAAAGTATATCCCAAACTATTTAGGATGCCCATGAAATGAGTTCTCATAGACCTATCCTCTAACTTGTCCACCATGCCATATCTCATACGGTGTGATGGAACCAACTTTAGAGGGAACATAATTTAAATTTCAGAAATTAAAGCTTGTCTCTAAAGAAACAAAAGTTAAATCAGTGATGTTCATGATGGTTCGGACCATATCTTATATGGTGCTATTCCTCCTCACAGTTATCTTGTTGAGCTGAGGTGTACAAAAAGGATTCTATCATGAAACTATGCCATTTTTTTGAGATAACTATAAAATTTTTTATTTGGTATTGCATCCTCGATCTGATCGAAGTACTTTTAAATTTTTTTTGGTTTACTTCTCTACTTCACATCTAATTTTTTTGAACATTTCAAAGACTTCAGATTTGTATCTTATACATATATCCATATCATGACTGATCATCGATAAAGATAATAAAATAGAGATAACCTCATTTATCTGACTCATCAAATAGGCTGCACACATCAAATGTGTACTAGGGCAAGTATCTCAGCGGTCCTATCCTTTTATCCCACAAAGAACAGCTTGATCATTAATCCTCAAAGAGATGATTCACAGACTAGATATGACTCAACAGTTAATGAGTCCAAAGTAGGTGATGGGAACAAGGAGGAAGAAGGCGTTGAGGAGGAGGAAATAGGGGGAGGCAGGAAGTTATACTAACTTCCCTAGCGCATGCTTAAAAATCCTATCCGCCTTCATTCCCACTTTTATTTTTATCGTACAAAATTCTTGATATTCTATGTCAAAATTAGATAAGAATTAGTTATACTTTATTCCTATCTAAATAGGTGTCTTAACTAATCAAAAAACTAGGTAACTACCTCCTCCCAAACATCTCACATGCGCATGCAAAAAAACCAACAAGAAAAATCACCGCTCCATCCTCTTTTTGGTTGGCCAAATGGCGAGAGAAGGCCAGAGAACCTGGACTCAGAAGGTTAGATTCAATCTATTTCAAACTAGATCTAAATCGAGTTCAAATTAAGTCCAAATCGAATCGAATTCGAAAGATTGTCAAACATGATCCAATCAGGATTGAAATCTAAATCTGATTTGGATAATTGAACCTAATTAGCATTAAATCAAATAAAATCTAATTAAATTAAATCTAATTTAAATTAATTAAGACTTGATCCATAATTTAATCAATCTCAATTATATTATGATATTTATAATTAAGTCCCTGTGCTAATAATTAGTAGTTGCTACATCTGTAATACTTACAAATTAGCAATTTTCAAAATTCAAACCATCAATTCAATTGATAATTCGAATATGATTCAAGTCATTGATCAGGTCATGCTTCTTTTGTGTGTAACCCCTCAGGTTCTATTCTATTTGGTAATAAGACATACCGTAATTTCCATCATGGTATCATTGAAACTCTTTTCGATGAGCTGGAACGATTTCAACTCACCCCAATAAGGGTTGTTGATCCAAAAATAATCCAGAAAGTTCTCACAATCTATCAGTAATGCCTAGCGTCATATAGTGATAACCCAGCAGAGCAGAAGAATGAATCTCTAGATACAATTACCATGTGATACAGTCTTTTTATCATGAGTGCTGACTAGACAGAGGTAATGGAGAATTCGTCAAACTCCATCGTCAGTTATATGCTAATTGGTTTGACTCGAGTTCATCTGTGAATCTCGTAAAAAAATTTTTCTAGCATTCACACTTGCTCTAGTCAGAGACTTTCTGAACTCAGTTGCACGAATCACATAGGACTACTCATTTTCTATTAAGATCGATAGGTTTCATCTAGATGCATCCTACTCTAAACAGCAAATCTGAACCTATAATAGCCAACATACATAGCAAGGACCGAATTGCTAGGGACCAAGAGAACGTATAATCAAACTAAGTAGCCTCGTTATGAATAACCAATACACCATAGATCCAAAGATCAATCATACCACTGCAGCATCGAGAAAATCACTAATGAGTGAGTAGACGTTCAAGTGGTTTCTCGTATTGATCACGCTCGGTGTAAGTTATTCTCTAACAACCACCTACACTCTCACCCCAGTATCCCTACACCGCAGATTCGAGACTCATCTATCTAGAAGGGAGGTGATTCATACACCAATTTAAATGGATTGATTACTGTCCTCCATGAGGATCCTATGATCGGGAGTATTTAACAATTAAACACTAATGATGTATGTCTCAAATTCTCAATACCTTGAGAATATATAAAATTATCTTTGTTAATTTTTAGAACAAATTATAGACATGTACAACATGATTGGTAATAAAAAATTATCCGATAAGTATAAAAAATATATCTTAAAGAAAGGTATGCATCAGTCAAGATTGACTTCTAGGATATACATCAAAAAATAGAGATATACTCTGGTTGTTAGAGGATAACAGCTTTGCACGTTTCAAGATTTATTGAGATTATGAATCCTATTGAGTGGAGGAGTGGAGCTGAGGAGTGGCTGGCCATTTATTGCCTAGCAAGTAGAAAACTGCGGAACTTCTTCAACACAATCGTGGAAGTTCAGGTGGTGGCAGCTTAGAGATCATCCTAATTCCCCTCAAAAAAGACATGTGTCGGATTGTCATTGGATCACCAGCATCACGATGGATGGGATATTCTTGATATATCACTAATTATTATTTAATATTTATGATTATAAAATAATTATGGAAGCTGTCATCATAAACATTATTTTAACATCAAAAAATTAAAAATTTAGAATTGCACGATATGAGGTAAATAATGGCCATTACACTCATTTAACAGTTTTCATTAGTTCCATTATTGAAACCTTGCTGGCGATATTATCTCCCCTCAAAAAAGACAATCCATAATTAATCATAAGCTCCAAACCAACCGTTCTGTCCGCTCAAGTGCTTGGTAGCCAACGTCACGGTCTACACGGTAAAGTTATCATGTTTATTTTACTTTCGGTTTTTGCCCTTCTGTTTCCCCTCATAAGTACTCACTTCACTTGGGCAAGCGCAGAGAATTACAGAAATTCTTTTCCTTCTCAGTGCTGAAGTCGTCCTGGAAATAAAGGCCATGGCGATGGCAAGAAGACTTGCGTCTTCTCTCCTTTCCCACTCCCTTTACGCAGCTCGTTGCTCTTCCTCTCTGTTTCCAGGAGGTGATCCCTGTTCTCTGATAATCTTTTGCTTTTTTCCCCTCCAAATTTGTTCGCTTTGTACTTCTCAATTCTTATTCTTGCCAATGCGATGCTGATGTTTCTCCTTGGAGAGATCACTTCTTGGAATAGTCGTTTTTGCTTATGGTTTCTAATTGTTTTTTGATTTAATTTTTACATGTTTCTATTTTATATTGATACATTAATGTTTTTGAATGAAGATTCAGTGATTGCTGAAAAAGATTTTGATGGATGGTGTAGTCTGTGCTTGTAGACTTCTTTTTTACATTTTTTATTGATACATTAATGTTTTCGAAAGAAGATTGTATGATTTCTGAAAAAGTTTCTGCCTTATTGGGTGTTTTCTTCGAAGCCGATTGGTCACTTCTTCTTTCCAACACTGTGCCCTCTAGAATGGTTGTATGACAAACTTAAAACAACATTCTTGGGTCTCTCAGGCTTCCCCTCTTCTATGATTACTCTGTTGTAAATAGTATTCATGGAATAAAATCCTTGGATGGCCCTTTACGGCCTTCCTTATCTTCAAAAAAATGATTTCTGAAAAAGACTTTGATCGATGGAATACTCTGATGGAAAAAAAAGTTAGATTCAATAACTATAGCATATCTGTTTGAGTTTTTTCAGTACGATTAATTAAAGTTTGGAGAATTTCTTAGGCTTTGCAGCTTATGCAAGTTTTGCTCACTGCTAGCCAGTGCAAAGTGGAAAGACAGCAAAATCTTTTAACAATCATTACCAAATTCCTAGCATCTGGATCGACTCTGTAAGTGACACTGAATACTATTTGAAACATCAGGATCATTCTATCTCAAAAAAAAAAAAAAACGTCAGGATCATTCTTTTTTTTTAAAAAAAATGAAAAGGAAGGCTAAAAGGAGCTTCTTATCAAAAAAAAAAAAAAAAGAGGAAAAAAAGAGCCACCCGGCTTTTCTTGAATAAGACAAAATGAGTACAACTTAGATGAGAGAAAAAGATCAGGGTTCACGTGGCGTCTTCCAGCATGCCTGTCATTTCCAAAAGTTGCTGACAAAATTCTAGCTGTTACGAAGAAGCCAAGTCCCGCATGAATTGAAGCTCTGTTTCACGGCTTATCTGGATGTTTCAATTATTGGTCATTACCTCATTTTAAAGATAGCGTTCATCAATTATTTTCCATTCTCTTTGCCAACTTCATCAACTAACATAAAATCGAAATATGAATGATAATTCACCATTCGTGCATGAATTTTGTATTTCTTTCGGGTTTCGATCTTTTTCTTCCCATTGATAATCGAATAGGCTCAAGTCCATCAGCATATGATTCCTCTACTTGATGAGAATATTTTATTTCATTTGAAGATGCATTCTAACTTGGTTCTAACCATTTTTTTTCCCATTTTCTCCTTTGATTGCCTCTGCTTCTAATCGGTGAACTCTGTTTTCAGCTAGAACACATGACCTTGCATTTGGGGTTCTTCGAATGTTTAGCATGGCTGCTGAACCCATCACACCACCAGTTGAGGTACACCATACGCAGCTTCTAATCGATGGGAAATTTGTGGACTCAGCATCAGGTATCAAAAGTTTTAGCTTCCTTTTTAAAAAAAAAAAAAAAATGGGGGGTATGTCATGGTTTATTCTGGTGATTGAAATATCCAACGTACTGCTTCAATAACTGAGATTTGGAAATTACCTTGGTCCCAGGTAAGACATTTCCAACCTTGGATCCTAGGACTGGGGAAGTGATTGCCCATGTTGCTGAAGCGGATCTTGAAGATGTCAATCGTGCAGTCTCTGCGGCTCGCAAGGCGTTTGATGAAGGACCATGGCCCAAGATGACCGGCTATGTAATGCTCTGAAAGTTTTATTTTTGAATTTTGAAGCGTAGTTTCTGTTTATTATCTCCAGACTTCTGCTGCCGTGATAGTATGGGCACATTGTCATGCTCTTTGTGATTCCTTTTTTTTTTTTGTTCAGGAAAGATCACACATACTTTATCGGTTCGCGGATTTGATTGAGAAACATAATGATGAGATTGCAGCACTTGAGACTTGGAATAGCGGCAAGCCTTACGAGCATACTTCACAAAAAGAAGTTCCACTGGTGACACGCCTGATGCGATATTATGCTGGTAAGTAGGGGTGAGCATGGTCCAGTTTGGATCGATTTCATGCTCAAATCTACGTCGAATTAGTCCTAAATGGTTTGGCATTTTTAGAAACCAAACAGGACCAATAGAAGATTGAAATCAAACCAAACCAACATGATTTAAATGATCTGATTTGGTTTGGTTTACCGATTTATATTATTATTATTATTATTATTATTATTATTATTATTATTATTATTATTATTATTATTATTATTATTATTATTGTGATTCATGAAGATTTGTTTCCTTTTCACATAAGAGTACCACTAAGAGAATTTATCAAGTAAAATGATTTAAATTGACATAAGATATTGTCACTCAACAAAATAAAATTCTTAAACAAATACCATCATTAAAGATTAAGATAAAGATCTCCAATATATTACAAAAAAAATAAACAATTCAATAAGTAAGTCACTTAGGGATTAAGGCTAATCAACATAAAATCAAATTGATAAACAATACCATAAATTCAAAAATATTTTCTAATACATTAATACTCCAACCTAAACAACATCCTAATCAAAATGACGTCATTTTATTAAAACCGGTCCGGTTCGATTTGAGAATAGTTTCATTTACTGACAAATTTGAATCAATCCAAATATATTTTTTATATATCAAAAACCAACCAAACTAAACCGAATAAAATTTTAAACTAAACCAAACCTGCGATTTGGTTCAATTTCACCGATTTGATTGGTTTAGGTTCAATTTTTGCTGACCCCTACTGGTAAAGCCAAGCGCTGATATTGGCACAAGCCCATTTTTTGCAAGTATGTCATTTAAGTGGGTCATGTATATCACACACCACCACAGATAGTTAAATAAAACAGGACAGACATATGGCATGTAACAGGGTCGTGTGTCATTCAATTTAGAAACTTAAGATATAATATCATAAAAGTGAAAACAGCTGTAATTTGTAGATTGATCTATTCAGCTATTTGATAATCTTGTATGAATTGTTTGGGGCAAAAAATTCGACACATACATGTATTGCATATAAAATCATGTATACAAATGCACACAATACCCTTGTACATATAGGAGAATACAAATGTCTGTCAATGTTTACATGCACACATGCATGTGTACCAAATTATGCATTTCTAATGTATGCACTTACACATGCATGCATCTATGTGTGTCTCTACTTATGTATGTTTTTGCAGGTATGTGTATGTGCATTTTTTTTAATGTGTTTATACCTTTCCAACAAACTCTTACTAAAAGTCTAAAATACTATGAGAAATTGCAAGTCCTAATATATGTTTTTCATGAGTAATAAATATGTTGAAAATACTCTTCAATTAGAATTTAAAGGTGCTTTCAATAACATGGTAAGTCATCTATAATTCAGAAAGCTATGACATACTAGTTTGTCTATATGTCTACAAGCTTGTACAACACATGCACTATCCTTGAAAACAAGATTTTTATGCATACATATGTTTTTTTTTTTGGGGGGAGAAATTCTCATTTGGCACTTTTTGATATAAGAAGTCCTAATTTTTCTTAGAAAAGATTATCTTTGAATTATTCAGTATGTATATTACGAAGCATAAAATTCTTTATGCATAAATATACACTCCTGTATATATTCATATATACATATAAAAATATATCTATATCGTGAATGCATTTGTTTTTTGAAAAAGGATGAATGTCCTAACTTTTTGATGATATGATAAAGATTATAAACTATGACTATTTGTTTGTTTAAGTTTTGAGTTGCTTGTGAATTATTAGATCATCTCTTTGAATTTCTGCAGGTTGGGCAGACAAGATACACGGACTCACCGTCCCAGCTGATGGTCCATATCATGTGCAAGTTCTGCACGAGCCAATTGGTGTTGCAGGTCAGATCATCCCTTGGAATTTTCCACTAATGATGTTTGCTTGGAAGGTTGGTCCGGCATTAGCATGTGGGAACACCATTGTATTGAAGACTGCAGAGCAAACTCCTCTATCTGCTCTTTACGTATCTAAACTGTTGCATGAGGTTGGTCCAGCAATTGTATCTTTTACCATTTAGATAGCTAGAGTCTTGCATGCTAGTATTATCTTCTTGATATTTCCTTCCCATGTTCAGAAATCTGCTGGTTATACAGCCTATAAAATGACTATTGCCAAACAAGTAACAAGATGCTTATGAGTGAATCTTAATGGTCCAATTAAACACAAACAACAATAGAAGTAAATACTAAGCTGGGTTGTCAATACTAGTTCGATAATACATTGTTTTTGTATTGCCAAGATGGCTCTTATTAATTCTTAGAAGATAATAACAAAAGAAATGTCTTTGAAGAGAGTCATCTATGAGATCTCCAACATTAACTTTTACTACATACTTCATACTTCTACTGTACACTTGTTAGGTGATGACATGATACCAGTATGAATTTGGATAAGCCTATGATGACATGAGACCTACAAGATTAATTCTAGTGTATAAAATGCAAGTATATGGATGAGCCTGTTAGGAGATTGTTATGGTCATGATACTATTAAATATCTACATCTGTGTAGACGTGTATAATAGCATCATAACCTTTTCATGTGGTGGATACATATGAGCAAAATAGAGGTACTAGAACTGAAAGTTTCAATATAGTATTGGGCCTTAATATATGAAAATATGAGATGGAGATGGATGTACATGCAAATGGCTGTCCTATTTGGAGCTTCTCAATGCTGTTGATTCAAGTATTTGGTGCAAACCCTTTTCCTTGTATTTTGTATTACTTAATATTGCCTTGTGGAGTGTAGCAGGATACAAGTGTACAGCAGGACATTTTTTTTTCCCAATTTTTGAAGTCTATGGGCTGCAATTGATATCTTTCCAATATGTCTACGCATTTCCCTTTATGCTAATTTTTTATTTTCTTTTACACTTTTCTAATTCTTTGGACTTTCAATAAAATATTTTCATCTATTGCCATCGAAAAATGATTTATATAATTGTATAATTTTAGTTGTAGATCACATAAATATAGCCGATTTGATATTGTCCCCCCGCCCCCCCTTCTTTTTCTGGAGAAAATTTTGGCATTGTTCCTCAGAGAGCCCACCAATTTTATTTCCTGTTTCTTGGGATTTATTAGATTTATGTGCAATTTTTTTCAGGCTGGGCTTCCTGCTGGTGTTCTAAATGTGGTCTCTGGATTTGGTCCAACTGCTGGTGCAGCTATTGCCAGTCACATGGATATTGACAAGGTATTTCAAAATTTCATTCTTGTGACTTATGTGGAATTATCATACCACATGAACTTGCGATCATATTTATTATGGCATTTTCATTATTAATGTGCCACATGATGCTAATTTGCACGATTGGTGACAGACTCAGAGCATATTATTCCTATGCTCCATAGTTTTAGTAATTAGCATGAATTTTGTGTTAATAGATCCAAAGTCATATAATTTATTCATCATTTCATTTAAGCATTTCATTTGCATTACTGCTGTTATGGGCGATCAGCATGTGCACGGCATGCCTCAAGACAAAAAGCAACCCTCACCTGGATCATCGAACCAACACAGATGGATGCATATACAAATGAAATCATGTATGCGTGAACATTATTCATAATATATGCATGTAATGTTGATCTACATGTATAATATAAATGTTCTTCTATATGGCTGTGCAATTTTTTTTCCTCCTATAATCCTTTTTTATGTGTCATAATTCCAAACCTTTTCTTTCTTTTAGCTTGTTTTCACTGGATCAACTGTTACTGGCAAGATTGTGCTTGAGTTGGCTGCAAGAAGCAACCTTAAGCCAGCGACCTTAGAGCTTGGAGGCAAGTCTCCTATGATTGTAATGGATGATGCTGATATTGATCAGGCTGTAGAGCTTGCACATTTTGCATTGTTCTTCAATCAGGTTTGTTCAATCAAGTGTATCAGAGAAGCATTCACTCAAAAAAAGGAAAAAAAATGTTTATCAGATAACCATGCGATGTCTCTTGGAGGATGATTTTGCAATGCACAATTTGATGCTGTCTTACAGGGACAATGCTGCTGCGCTGGATCACGTACATTTGTACATGAACGTGTTTATGATGAGTTTGTAGAGAAATCAAAGGCACATGCTTTGAAACGTATTGTTGGCGACCCTTTCAAGAATGGTGTTCAACAAGGTCCTCAGGTATGCAGATCTTGGGAATTTGTTGTCATTGCATACGAACTCAAGTATTTTTGTTAATCATCACAATGTCAGACAATGGATAGAAATTAGTTTCTACCAAAATGGAGTAGATATGAGACTGAATCAGAATCGATTCTTCTTCAACTGAAACTGGGCATATAAGAGTAGAAAATGTTCTGGCAAATCTACTTTTATAAATTATCGCTGAAAAGTTATTTTGAATAAAATGTGGTGACTCTGTGTTCATGCACAGAGTTCTCCTAGGTTTGTCAAAATAATTATCCCTGAAAAGCTATGGTTCAGCCTGAAGATAACCAAATTGATAAGCAAGTCGAGACACCACACAGAATGCATATGCTATGCAAACATCAGATCTTCCTAGATACCCAAAATGAATAAAAGATCTTCCTAGTATGTAATTTTTGAACATCAGTAAAAAGCTGTTTCCCTCTCTATCCCTCTCTATCTTTCATCAGCTTGACTGCTTCCGAGGATAGATGTAGTTGAAGGATAATCTACTCCTGAGAAAGCCCAAGTGATCTTATTCTGTGGTCATTCCAAATATACCAGGTTGACGAGAAGCAGTTGAACAAGATCATGCATTACATCGAGTCTGGCATCAATAGTGGGGCCACCCTTGTAGCAGGAGGTAATAGAATAGGTAACAAGGGTTTCTACGTTCAGCCTACGGTGTTCTCAGATGTGAAGGTATGGCCCCCCTGAACCATCAACAGCTACAGAAAAGTCTTCATTTATGCTTGCTTTATTTCCACTGTAACATCTTTGTTTTCTAGGATGAAATGGCGATAGCACGAGAGGATATCTTTGGGCCAGTTCAATCAATCTTGAAGTTCAAGTGAGTGATCCTCTGCCAAAGAGCATTTTTCTCTTGTGATTCTGGAAGCATGGTCTTTTTACCAATAACCTCCCTATCTATAGAGAATGTTCACTGTGCACGCACTGTGGGTAATACTCATGTGTCATGTTGATGATGATAGGGACCTTGATGAGATCATAAGAAGGGCAAATGCTACTGAATATGGGCTGGCTGCAGGGGTTTTCACAAACAACATGAACACTGCCAACACCTTGATGCGTGCACTAAGAGTCGGAACCGTATGGTTCAACTGCTTCCATGTATTTGATCCTACAATTCCTTTTGGTGGCTACAAGATGAGCGGGCAAGGAAGAGAAAAGGGCATCGATAGCCTTAAGAACTACCTACAGGTAAAGGCAGTTGTGACTCCTCTGAAGAACCCAGCATGGTTGTGATCGCCTCGTAACCCTTCGTCAAGGTGCTGCCATTTGTTTTCTGAAGCACTGGGTAGTTGATGTTTGGCCACTACAATCAGCTATGTTGGATGGCAAATATTTGTCATAAATGATCAGCATGCTTCTCCCCTCGAAAAACAATATTCGTGGTTTGTTCTAAGGAAAATAATATTTCAGCTGGTTGGAGCCATTTCTCGGGAATGATCTCAAGGTTCTGATAGTGCCGTTCTTTGATAAGTTCTAATTGCACCATCTGGTAATGAAACAAAATGCATCACGTGATCTAGTGAATGAGAACATTTGATCTGTTCGTGGTTAAAAAGAGTGCATTCTACTAATTTGGCTTGGATAGAATACTAGATTATATTTGAGAGCTTATCTAAGAAGATTGGAACACTACTTTCCTAGCGAGAGAACAACTCCAAGAGAAATTTACTGCTTGATAAAATATTTGTTATAAATTTTATTCACTCGCCATTCTCAGATGTTTCTCATTTACATCAACATTTGAGAACTTAATTAACTACAATATTCAAAATTGAGTGCTTAAATTTTAAAGATATGGAGTATACATAGCTAGTTATTCTCTACATTGTGTTCAAATTTCCCTCTCAGCTAACTCCGAATTCTCATTCACGGTTGAAAAAGACTCACCTACTCTTCATTGCTTTGCTAACTTCTTGGAGGTCCTTACTTCCCCTCCCTGCAATCTGCTGGACTGACTGAAGCCTTTTTGAATCCTTGCAATACAAGGGTGCAAACTGGTAGTTGACTGGTTTCTTTCCTCCATGAGTTGCCCATTGCGATCCATCCCGACATTGGTTTCATAGGATATGCACGGGACATCGCCACTCTGTGATTCACCTCTCGCTCTCTTATGTTGTCCACCAAAAGCCTCCAAGAAGTGGAAGAATTTTGATAACAGTGTGCGCCGCATTTCACACTAAGGTGCTTTTGATAATGTCACGCCCCCGACCCGAGATTGTGAATCGAGGATCATGGCAACCGCCGCATACTCATAGAAAACTCTTCCTATAAGCATGCAAGGCATCTTATCATGCTATCTTAAAACAACAGTGGAATAATTAGATAATAATTTAAATCTAAAATATAACGATATAAATTTCTTTTTTAATGTCTTAATAAATTCAACAATGATTCATAGTCCTTACATCAAATTCAATAAGATTTTCAACCGAAAATAAAAGTATAGAGATTCTGCTTCTGATCACTCTTCCATTCATATCTTGTATCATCTTAATTCCTCAACATCTGTAAAAACAGTAAAATAGGAGGAAATGAGCTAGACAGCCCAGTAAGCAATGATCACTTCTCAACAGATTTCATCAGGCATTTAAGTAAATAATCATTTATAGAAAATAAGTATATAGAGTTTATCAATTCGAAATCAATTTCAATTATGCAATATAATTCATGCCAAATTCATTTCTTTTTCGAAAATTTAAGTTTCTTTCCAGATTTCAATTTCTTTTATTCTTAAATTTTTTTCGTCAATCATGAGCTATAACCATATTTTTCCTGTGGCAGGGTCATAATACCACGTATCTGCTTGCGGTAGGCTGCGAATCATCTGGCAGTCATGTCCTTTGGAACCGCTGGTCTCGCTGGCGATTTGTCGCTGGTCTCTCTAGCGACATGTCGCTGGTCTCACTGGCGACATAAACCCTCAGGACAATCAATTGCCAACGTATATGCCCCCATTGACGGGGTCCTTTACATAGTCAGGTTGTCAATTCATAATGTTTCTTATATCATAATTCTTCATAAATCATATTTCATATTCTAATTTCGATAATAAAAATATATAATCATGTAGTATCGAAATAAATCAATATAATGCATCATGGAATCAATATGTTCAATCATGCTTCATCATAACATTTCAAATAAGTTATTTTCATAACAAAATACCATTCATCCAATTCATGCATCGTTTCACAAATCATGTCAGAAAAATGCATTATAATTTGCCGATAAATCTAGAAAAAGTGAAACATTACTTACCTCGAACGTATTCCAATAAATCTATATAATTATATAAATTTTCTTTCAAAAATTCTATTCGTAGATCATATCACGATATCCCATGATCAAACATCCACAATCCTATACAGAATCAATTTCAATAATTAGAAAGAATACGAATACCATATTTCAACGATTTAGATTGGGTCCGATCATCTAATTTTATCTAATCAAAATCTAATTAGGACCTAAACGATCCAAAGTTTGACTATCAGATCAAATCAGATAAGAAGTGATAGGACCGAGGTTTCTTCATTGATTCATAAAAATCAAGTGGAGAGAGACAATTAGAGGAGAGAGAATTCATGAGGTACAATTCGAATTGATCAGGCGACACAATCCAACATTACGATTGATTCAATATCTCGATTGATGAAATCAACATGATCACATCAAGTTATGGCTAGATCGGGATCATGGATGATCAAATCTAAAGATTCATGGTCTGATTAAGGTGGGTGCCAGTACGCTGTCTGACAATCATGGATCAGAGTTCTTCATTAGAATCAGATCAGGACTATTAAAAAAAATTTTTTTATTCACTAACCTTTTTAGAGAGAGAATCAATCAAGAGAGAATATTTTAGAGAGAGAAAATTCTAGAGAGAAAAAATTTTAGAGAGAGAAAATTCATCTTGAATTCTTCAGACAATATGATTCAACAAATTCTGATTGATCAGATCAAATCATACTCAGATTATTATGTAGATAATTTCATAAAACTATGAAAAATAGAATCTTAAAATATCTGATCTGATCAAAGTGGATGTCGGTGTACCGTCCGACGATCACAGATCAAAAATCCATCACGAGGATCATTTAAATTCATCATCATTCTTCTCAAAATTTTAAAAATCTTAGAAGAGAGAAATAATCTAGAGGGAAGATTTTAGAGAGAGAAAGTAGAGAGAGAAAGTCCAATTCTAGAGAGAGAAAATACTAGTTCAGACTGAAGAGAGAGAGGGAAGAGAGAGAAACTCTCTTTCTCATATTTTATTATTTATATCATTATTTATTAATTTATTTTATTTTATTTTATTTATTTTCTTTCTTCCTTTCTTTCTTTTTTTTTCTTTTCTTCACGGAAGAGAGATGAGAGAAAATTCTATTTATTATTATTATTATTATATTATTATTTTATTTTTCTTCATCTCTTTTTCTTTTTTTCTCTTTTTCTTTTTTTTTTCTTTTTTCTTTTTTCTTTTCTTTTTCTTTTCTTTTCTTTTTCTTTTCTTTTCCTCCTTCTTCTTCTTCTTTTCTTCTTCTTTTCCCGTGGGTTTCTTTGGGCCGAAACAGGAGACCGTGAGGTCCCCTCGTTGGAATTCCGATCGGTGGCGCAGCCGACGTGGGGCAGCCGTCGGCAGGAGGGGAGCGACTCGACGATACTAGGAGAGCCAAACCAGTGGTCGGCGGTGACCACCGACGTCGGAAATCAAAGAAAAATGGTAAAAATATAGAGGTTCTTCCGCAACAAAATTCAATGACTCCGGTCGCCGGCAAACGTGCACATCGGCACGGGAAGGAAAGGGGAGAAGAGAGGAAGGGGAGGAGGCTTACCTCCGACGCCGGTGAAGCTTTTCCGACGAGTAATTGGATGGCACAGAGACGGTCTTCCGCGGTGGATTTTTCGACGATCTCTACCATTTTGCCCCGAGATTTCTCAATGAGAGGAGAGAGGAGAGTTCTCCTCCTTAAATAGGACCGGAGGGAGCTCGTTTCCGACTTCGATTGGGAGTCAGCGAGAGGAGAAAGAAGACTCCCTTTGGGAATCTTCTCCCCTATTTTTTCTTCTTTTTTTTTCAGGCTTTGGCTGATCTGGGCTGGGATTCTTACTCGGGCCGGGCCGGGCTATCACATTCTTCCTCTCTAAAAAAAATTTCGTCCTCGAAATTTTTCTTGCTTGAGTCTTCATAGTTTTTTACTTGAATCTCATCCACAAATATTTCAATATTCTAATTCTTGATATAAATTCATTCTTAAATCATTTCATAAGAAAAAAATCAATACATCAAATATTGATCTGAAATGGAATCATTTATTTTCTTATTTATCAAGACCAACATCTCAAAGATTTTCAATATTTCAAGATTTCGAAATTATAATCTCATTCTCTGTAAAAATTAATGTTCAATATCTCATGACTCAAATTAAAATTAAATCCATCTCTTGTAGGTAGAAGAAAATCAATGTCTCTATTCTTGCATAAGAACTTCATTCATCATCATCAATCATTCATTTTTTAAAATATTAACCACTCTTAATTTCAACCCATCATAAGATAGGAAAAACATACTTCTATGAATCATATGATGACATCCCAATTAATCAAAATTTAAAAATATTTTTTCTTATTCATACTTTCAAAGATTGATGATTTATCATTTCAATCTCATTCTCGAACTTTTGATATTTAATTCTCGATACAACTTCATCATTAAGTCATTTCATAAAGATCAATATCACCATTGTTGATTGAATCAATATCACTATTTCTAGTCATCGAAATTTTCTTACTCAAACCCTCAAACTCTTAAATATTCTAATTCTTGAAGCAAATTTTATCATTAAGTCATTTCATAATAAAAATCAATAACTCAAAAATTGATCTAAATCAAAACTATATTTTTTTTTATAATCAAAATCAATGTCTCTATTCTAAGTAAGTATATCAATTTTCTTTATCTAAACATTAACAACTCTTAATTAATCGATTCATTATCAAATTAAATTATAAATAACTCCAATCCATCTTTTGTAGAATAATCATCAATATTAATAGATAATCTCAATCTTTTCTATTCAGTCAGAGAAATAATAATGATCACAAGAGTCCAAACTTTAAATTTTATTATATCCTGGAGATAAATATTTGAGTATAATAATCTAAGATCAAAATCATCATTCGATAAATGATCTCAAATTCTTCCTAATAAATAGAGAATTATAAAATTTAATTCTAGGATAGAGAAAATTTATCTCTAAATATTCAATATCAAAAATCAAAAATCAAGGGTCCACTCATCCTAGAATTAGGATGCTAAATATTTTTGTAGCATAGTCGGTGGAAGCACTACTTTTAAAAATCACATTAGGATATCTAAAATGATTCAAAATTTTAAAATATTATTCTTTCTAATATCAATAAATTTTTTGTATCAAACCATATCATCTATCATAATTCTTTGACTCAAAGAATCAACATTCCTGACTTACTCAAAGTAATCCAGATTACCATGCTTCCGCTGCGCACTCTGATCTAACAATCAAAATTTCTTAGCTTCACCAAAAAATTTTGATCAAATTATTTTTTTATCTTATCAATAGAAAAGATCTAAAATTTTAAATTTCAATTGAAGTCAAAGATTAACTTTCGATTCTCATTCATACTTTTACTGGTGTACAATAATCTTGATTAACCCTTGAGTCTAATATCATATTTAAAACCATCATATAGATTTACTATAATCAATATGAGTCAAATCTTAATTCTCATATCAATTCAATTCGATAATTTTCAAATCAAATTCTTATAAGTCAAATCAACGAAAAAAATCCTTCGATGCTCTACCAAATTTGGACATAATCAGAATATATAAGAATTTTAAATCATCATTTTTTTAAAAAAATTTTTATTATCAGGATCTTCAATATCTATCAAATATCCTTTCATAACAATCATACAAGCTTCAAAAAATCAAATCTCCATTTAACAGTAGATTCAATTAGGGACCTCGTTAACAAAAACAAAAGAAACTCCATATCAATTCCTAAATCCAAAATTTCTAAATTATAAATTCACATAGATCTCTTAATCTGAAATAAATATAAATCAGATCTTTTATCTTAATCTAAAGATATCAATTTTTTTTTCATTAACAACCTCAATAATAATATCAAAAAAATCTTTTGATCAACTTAGATACGAAATTTTTTAAATTAAAATTTCATACACATCATGTAGTCTCCAAGAGACATAATAAGATCCATTATCTAGATCTAAGGATGATGATTAAAGATTCCAGTACGATGAATATTTTACAACCTCATAATCGATTTCATCAATAAGAAATTAGGATTCTTTATAATATCCTCAAATATACATTCATCCTAATATGTCACTTTATATATAATCCACATACCAAATTCAATTTCGATAAATATTCCAATCAAGCATCATAAAAAAAAAAATTCTTAACCCATCTGGAATAACATTTTATTATCAAATCTTTATCTTGCCAATAATAGTCAACCTCTCAACTAGAAGTAATATCATAGTATTATTCTCACATCGAATTTGAACTTACGATTCACTTGAATAACCAATGATCAAATTAATAACCATAATGCACAATACAATTTTATATCAATCCTTTGTAATTACTTTCAATCAAGATCTAACTAATCATATCATGATCTATAGATTATCCATCATATTTCAAACTCCATATGTCATAATCTCTTGCGATCCTTTTTATACATAATCTCAATATTTAATCAAAATTTATAAATATTTCTTCCACTACAATCATCAAAGATCTACACTATAATGTCCCTGATGTCTATCCACTTACACCCATTCTATATCTGATTTTATGTTTCATAATTTATCCATTTATGCTCTGATATCATATTAATTATCACGTCTCCGACTCGAGATTGTGAATCGAGGGTCATGGCAACCGCCGCATACTCATAGAAAACTCTTCCTATAAGCATGTAAGGTATCTTATCATGCTATCTTAAAACAACAGCGGAATAATTAGATAATAATTTAAATCCAAAATATAAAGATCTAAATTTCTTCTTTAATGTCTCAAAAAATTCAACAATGATTCATAGTCTTTACATCAAATTCAATAAAATTTTCAACCGAAAATAAAAGTATAGAGATTCTGCTTCTGATCACTCTTCCATTCATATCTTATATCATCTTAATTCTTCAACATCTGTAAAAATAGTAAAATAGGAGGAAATGAGCTAGACAGCCCAGTAAGCAATGATCACTTCTCAACAGATTTCATCAGGCATTTAAGTAAATAATCATTTATAGAAAATAAGCATATAGAGTTCATCAATTTGAAATCAATTTCAATTATGTAATATAATTCATCCCAAATTCATTTCTTTTTCGAAAATTCAAGTTTCTTTCCAGATTTTAATTTTTTTTGTTCTTAAATTCTTTTCGTCAACCATGAGCTATGACCATATTTTTTCTGTGGTAGGGTCATAATACCGCGTATTTACTTGCGGTAGGCTGCGAATTATCTGACAGTCATGTCCTTTGAAACCGCTGGTCTCACTGGCGGTTTGTCGCTGGTCTCTCTGACGACATATCGTTGGTTTCGCTGGCGACATAAATCCTTAGGACAATCAATTGCCAACGTATATGCCCCCATTGGCGGGATCCTTTACATAGTCAGGTTGTCAATTCATAATGTTTCTTATATCATAATTCTTCATAAATCATATTTCATATTCTAATTTCGATAATAAAAATATATAATCATGTAGTATCGAAATAAATCAATATAATGCATCATGGAATCAATATATTCAATCATGCTTCATCATAACATTTCAAATAAGATATTTTTATAACAAATACCATTCATCCAATTCATGCATCGTTTCACAAATCATGTCAGAAAAATATATTATAATTTATCGATAAATCTAGAAAAAATAAAATATTACTTACCCCGAACGCATTCCAATAAATCCACATAATTCTATAAATTTTCTTCCAAAAATTTTATTCGTAGATCATATCACGATATCCCATGATCAAACATCCATAATCTTATACAGAATCAATTTCAATAATTAGAAAGAATACGAATACCATATTTCAATGATTTAGATTGGGTCCGATCATCTAATTTCATCTAATCAAAATCTAATTGGGATCTAAATGATCCAAAGTTTGACTATCAGATCAAATCGGATAAGAAGTGATAGGACCGAGGTTTCTTCATCGATTTCATAAAAATCAAGTGGAGAGAGACAATTAGAGGAGAGAGAATTCATAAGGTACAATTCGAATTGATCAGACGACACAATCCAACATTACGATTGATCCAATATCTCGATTGATGGAATCAACATGATCAAATCAAGTCATGGCTAAATCGGGATCATGGATGATCAAATCTAAAGATTCATGGTCTGATTAAGGTAGGTGCCAGTATGTTGTCTGACAATCATGGATCAGGATTCTTCATTAGAATCAGATCAGGACTATTAAAAGAAATTTCTTTATTTACTAACCTTTTTAGAGAGAGAATCAATCAAGAGAGAGAATATTTTAGAGAGAGAAAATTTTAGAGAGAGAAAACTCATCTTGAATTCTTCAGACAATATGATTCAACAAATTCTGATCGATCAGATCAAATCATGCTCAGATAATCATGTGGATAATTCAATAAAATCATGAAAAATAGAATCTTAAAATACCTGATCTGATCAAAGTGGATGTCGGTGTACCATCCGACGATTACAGATCAAAAATCCATCACGAGGATCATTTAAATTTATCATCATTCTTCTCAAAATTCTAAAAATCTTAGTAGAGAGAAATAATCTAGAGGAAAGATTCTAGAGAGAGAAAGTAGAGAGAGAAAGTTCAATTCTAGAGAGAGAAAATACTAGTTCAGGCTGAAGAGAGAGAAACTCTCTTTCTCATATTTTATTATTTATATCATTATTTATTAATTTAATTTATTTTTTTATTTTTTTTTTCTTTTTTTCTTTCCTTTTTTTTCTTTTTCTTCACGGAAGAGAGAGGAGAGAAAATCCTATTTATTATTATTATATTATTATTATTTTATTTTTCTTCTTCTTTTTTTCTTTTTTTTCTCTTTTTCTTTTTTTTCTATTTTTCTTTTCTTTTTCTTTTCTTTTCTTTTTCTTTTCTTTTCCTTCTTCTTCTTCTTTTCTTCTTCTTTTCCCGTGGGTTTCTTTTGGGCCGAAACAAGGGACCGTGAGGTCCCCTCGTTGGAATTCCGACCGATGGCGCAGCCAACGTGGGACGGCCGTCGGCAGGAGGGGAGCGACTCGACGACACTAGGAGAGCCAAACCGGTGGTCGGCGGTGACCACCGGCACCAAAAATCAAAGAAAAACGGTAAAAATATAGAGGTTCTTCCGCAACAAAATCCGGCGACTCCGGTCGTCAGCAAGCGTGCACATCAGCACGGAAAGGAAAGGGGAGAAGAGAGGAAGGGGAGGAGGCTTACCTCCGACGCCGGTGAAGCTTTTCCGATGAGTAATTGGACGGCACAGGGACGGTCTTCCGTGGTGGATTTTCCGGCGATCTCTACCATTTTGCCTCGGGATTTCTCGATGAGAGGAGAGAGGAGAGTTCTCCTCCTTAAATAGGACCGGAGGGAGCTCGTTTCCGACTCCGATTGGGAGCCGGCGAGAAGAGGAAGAAGACTCCCGAACTTTGGGAGTCTTCTCTCCTGTTTTTTCTTCTTTTTTTTTTTTTCGGGCTTTGGCTGATCTGGGCTGGGATTCTTACTCGGGCCGGGCCGGGCTATCACAGATAAAACTTTGCATAAACTCCTTGTTGTTACACTAGTCAGATCCAACAGCGTCCATTATATTAGTGGGTTCTATGGGTGGGAGAGGAATTTGATTTTTTTTTTTTTTTTTTTGATTACCTGGGAGGATAAATCCACCGGTGAATTTTATTTACGAGAAAGAGTACACAAGTGGTCACAAAGCTGTGACCATTGGTTATAGAAATTGTACACATGAGTTGATCCTAACCTCGGCATCACCTCATTGACTGTGAGTTATCAAAATTTTGCTACAACGATTAGTTCCCATGCAGGAATAGTTACATTGTTTGGGACAAAAGGTATGGCTCCCATACAGAGTCCGTAAAGTGGGGGCAGAGGAGTGCAAACCCAGCGCCACAGCCCTGCGTTCCCTGTAATTACATTGACTTCGTTTCCTTTATCAGACTGTCCCTGTTTTTGGCCTGCTTTCATTTTTCAGGCAGTCTGTATCTGTAATCAGTTATTGCCTTCGCATTTCAGCAACGACAGAACACCATGGAGTGTGTGTTTAAGCTTACCTGAGCAGCAGAACATCCACTCGTGTACTGGAGAAACAAATCAATTAATATTTAGCTTTGTGATAATTAATATTTCAGCTTCCAGAAATCGATTATGCCCTATTCTCATCTTCAACAAATCAAAGTTGTAGAACTGAGATTTTTCTTTAGATGAGATGAAGGGTGGAATGGAAAACGTAATGTGAGCATGGAATAACATGAGTTAGTATTTGCAGGTCACAAAATGTGCGCCTGTAATTAGAAAGTTGACATCTAGGCTGGTGGCAAGTGACTCCAGAATGGTCTTCCTTGGATTTTAATCTAGCCAACCTGCTAGCTAGGCCACCCACGACAAGTATACAGGCGTTTGCTAGATGGATAGGCAGTCTAGTGCTCGGTTGGAAAATTGGCTTAAGCTAGCCGGTATGATTCCGGTCTGGAGCTGAATCAATATTTATTCATATTAAGACAACAGAGTTGTAAGCTTTCCCCTACCTTAATCTGAAGGATGAAAATAGCTAGGCTTAGTTGATCAATCTTATGCCTAGGATTATACCTACGCATGGTAAGATCTCACTTCTCGGCCAGCTTTCACGCTTCTCCTCTCTTTTCTCCAGTGTAGAAGCATCACTTTGATCATCTAGTTCGGCACTTTTTGTCTTTCTTATCATGGCTTCCTCCTTTGGTCATCTCCTTGAGATAATTTGCTCTCGAGACTTCTTTAATGTCGGTTATTCTACCAGCATCTCCTTAGACTAGCCTTAAAAAGGAGTCATAAGAAAAATCTCCAGCTATCTGTCACTACTACTAAAGGTACCGGATTAAATCAGTTCAATAATAATATTGAAACTAAATATTATAATAGAATCATATTGATGATAATTATATTATATTGTATTATATTATATCATATTATATTATGTTATAATGTGCCATCAAAATTATTATAAAGTATTGTTAACTTACAAATTATTTTAAATTAATTTTTAAAAAACTTATTATCAGGATTCGAACTTAGGTCTCTCAAAAAAAAAAATTTTCGACCCATTGAAGTAGAGCTTTTATCCAGAAACTACAGCTTGAAGCTTTGCCCTATTTCTAATTTTTAAATGAGTTAAAAAAAATATTTTAAAATTTTTAACAAACATCTCAAAATCATCCAAAAAAAAACCTCTAACCCTCCGGGAAGAGCTTTTTAGGGGTCCACAAGAGTTGCCAAATAAGATCTTAATGACTCAAGGAAATGCTAAGGTGACTGCAGACCATGGTGTATGTTCGGGTTAGATATTTTGTATAAAAGATTGAGCCTTCTGTGCATGCTGATTGTCAGATTCTTCCAACTTGAAGATCTACATAAGAAGCGATAGATGAAAAACACATCGTTAGATAGACTTGAACTATAATTTATTTGAATTTAGCAATGAATTTTGGAGTTCATCTCCTTTCCATCCTCACCACTACTCTCCTCATATTTTTCATAATCCTGGTCTTTGGCTATGCTCGCTACTCTCCCCTTTTCTTGGCATGCACCACCACCTCCAGTAAAATCTAGCCTATTCATTTTGATGCACAATACGGATAAAGTCTGGCCCGATCCTAACTTTTGATAATCTTGTATGGTGCTATACGAATTTTCTTCCTCATTAAGCCAACAACTTTGCGGGTTACTAGATTACCAACCATTACCTACGGTTACAACAAGCAAATCCTTCCCACTTGCTTAAAGTAATTAAGCTTGTATTACCATTCATAAATCTGATGATACAAAATTACAATGACTTATTACTGAATGAAATCGATAGGAAAATCAAAGGTCAAGAGAGCATGTATTCCAATTGGTTATAACATGCTTTCCAGCTCTATTTGACAGGATTAGAGTTGGGCAATGCTAATGATGAACTCGCTGGTGCTGATGCTGACAGGGAACGCTAGGAATTCTGGGAATCAAGACACCCCCAAAAGTTTGCACCAGTCTCAAGGTGCGAAACTTGTGGAATTTATAGGAAGCCTAGGACATCAGAGCCTCGAAGGCAGCAGCATAAGACCGATATCCGATTGGTGATGCAGAGGGTGCAGGCATCGCATGTAATCTCTTTAGTTTGTTCAGCTTCATTCATTTTTGTCCACAAGTGTATGCCAAGAGTAAAACATTCTTGGTGTGGATGTTGGTGTTTTGAGGCTATTGAATTTTGGAAAGATGCCATAAACATTACTTGTCTATCTTCAGGTCAAGAAGGGTGCGCTGTAGGGGTTATTGAATTTTGGAAAGATGCCATAAACATTACTTGTCTATCTTCAGATCAAGAAGGGTGCGCTGCAGGGGTTCAGTTTTATTTTTTATCTTTTAAAATTTATGCTGTGGTGAGGCTGTTTTAGGCGAACGGGTGCGCTGTAGGAGTTCAGTTTTATTTTTTATCTTTTAAAATTTATGCTGTGGTGAGGCTGTTTTAGGCAAACTGTTGATCCTGAAGTTGTTTATGGGTTGGGCATTTCATCGAACATTGAGTGAGAGAGAGACTCTATGTGTATGGGTAAGAGGCAGATCCCACAGATGATACCAATATTGCTGTCAAGGGTTCGGATGGGTCGGCAGACTCGCCCATGTTGCGGTCAAGGGCTTGAATGGGTTGGCAAACTTTGTGTGTGTGGGCGGAAGATGGATCTCCCGATGATACCATTATTGCGGTCAAGGACTCAAATAGATCGACCTTTACGCCCGCAGATATAAAGTATTATCCACTTTAGCCCATATTACATGCTACATGATTTTATCTTATATAAAAGATGTCTCCTTGGGAAGAGAGAATGTTCATTCTATATAAATTAGAGTCCCTTTTGACTTACAGTATATGTGGGACTAAAGATGTCATCCTCCCATAACAAGAGTTATTTACATCGTCTATTATATTTGGCTCAATTGGAACACTTTAGTTCATGAGTTGAGATCATATACAATGAGGTTTATATTAGAGAGAGTTTTTAGGCAAGCCATAAAAATTGTTCATCCATCACCGACTATATTAGTCTTGTTAGACTCGGACTCTTGGGATTTTTTTTTTTTTTTTCTTTTGCTTGCTTATAGAGTGTCCTAACTTATCTTTATTATCCAGGAGCCCTTGCCATCAAGTCTCATCAAAATCAACTTCGACGGTGGTGCGTGTGATAGCAGCAGTAGGGCTGGTTTTATGTTTCGAGTACCAACTCCAGGCTAATAGTTACCGGCGAAAGTAATTTTTTTGATGCTACTGTTCCGGATGCTGAGTTATGCATAACCTAGGCGGGTGTTCTTTATGCGAGGTGGAACCTAGGAGCTAGCCACCTTATCAGCGAGGGAGACTCAGCCACAATAATAGCTTGAATTCAGGGGTAAACAACGGCTGCTGCCATACGCCCGCTCATCCGTGATATCTGAAGGCTTCTGCATGGGTGCAGTGTCTTGGATGTTAGATATATTCATCGTGAGGCGGAACTCTGGGATATCATGGGCGGGCTCCCATGGCTTTCCGTGCTATTAGCGGTGGGGATGGACGGGACGTCGCTAGAGAACAAGGAGATCCCTCTCCCTCTCTCCCCTCTCCCCTCTCGTTTGAAAGAGATGCACTCCAAAACTCCTCCCTAAATTCAGATAAATTATAGTCCCAGTCTTTCGCCTTTCACATTCAACGATCGTACCGGCGAGAAAGATGGCGCTGGAGATATGCGCGAAAAAGCTAATCCAGACCCGTACGTGCTGACTTGTGGCAGACCCATTGACCACGGAGCATGCTCCCCACGTGGAGGGGCTGTCCCATCCCCCTCACTCCTCAAGTGGATGCATCTCGAAGAGGATGGCATTAAACAATCCACGGTACGTAGGAGCAACTTGGGATGCTATTGAATTCTCCAACCGCCCAAGCACTTCCCCTTCCCCTCATCCAACGACATCCCCAGGGACAACGCTTTTGGTCGGCGACATTTTTTTTTGTCTTTTTCTTTTTTTTCCTACCGTTGCAACTAGGAAACCAGTCCAACGTGCGGTGCGAATCAAGCGTCGTAGGCTTGGAATAAGAGGCCAATTTTAGCAGAGGTCTTGGGATTCTTCCTTCAGGTGGAATCAAGTCATTATTTATTTATTTTGAATAGAATAAAAAAAGCAATAATCTTCCTCAAATTTATTAATGACATATATACAATATAAAATTATACAAGATCAAAATAATTGAGAGAGCAGTACATAAGCAGAGCAACAACACTCCCCACCACATATCCCAACAAAAATACATGAAAAAAATAGAAGAACCCATTTATGACAGAACCCCTGAAGAGAAAGACAAATCCATAGAGCTAGAATGCTGCTCCCAAAATAATATGGGTGTTGAGAAAGATAGAGAAGAATCGAGTCATTATTAAACTGCAAGTTCTCGTGTTTGTATTGCCACGAATTCAGTCTCTCTCTTGAAGCCATTTTTTAGGTGCATGGGTGGTAGAGTGGTACACCTTTTATTTTTTATTTTTGGATAAAAGTATCACCCGGCCATGGTTAATTGGTTCCATGGATGAAACGAAGTGTAAGAAATCAAATAGTCATAGATTGCCCGAAGGAACCATGGCTTGAAAATTTGCAGTAATCTGCTAATTTTTTGGATTTTTTTTTTTTCAAGTCATTCAGCGACTCAGAACAAGAAGCGCATCAAAAGTGCACCCCCTCTAAATGCAACCTAGTTAAATTTTTTTCACAAAAATACTCGTCAACTGTTGCTCTGTTCATCTGGTAGGTTTTCTTCTTTTTAATGTAATTATCAACCTGATAGTTGGGACGCATTCGCATGCCTTATAAATGAGAAAATAGATTGATCCTTTGGGTTTTAGGGGACACATGTTCGATGATACAATGACTGAGAGAAGAGAGAAGAAATTGAGAAAAGAGATTGATATCACTCCTTTGGGTTTTACAGGACACATTTTTGATGACATAATGACAGAGGAAGCAATATATGGCCTCGGGCGCACCTAAGCTTGTCCGAGACAACTATTGCTGAAAGTTTTTTTTTTTTTTTTTGCACCTTTACGGATTACAACATTCAACGAATAATTTCTTCAAGAAACATTCAATGAATAAAAGTATTGCGAGGATAAGCGTGACTTGGACAAGACTTCTTCATCTCAGAAAAGAAATCAAAATTTTCTAGAATTGCAGAAAATAATATTTTTTAATTTCAAAATAAGTATTGAAGTAAGAAAATCAAGAAATAACCGGCAAGCCACTATAAATTAACTAGAAGCAATGAACTTAAAATGACAACTGAAAGTAAGATCTAAGTTATTAAGATAACTAGTTGGAGTCTCTTTAATTGAATGTCTTGACCCAACCAAAGTCACATTAATCCTCATTCAAGCTTCTCATGTCTTCACCACATTGTACTAACTTTGTGCATCACCTTTTGAAGTTATACACAAACAAGAAGGATCTTCAAGTTGTCAAAAAATTGCCATAGAGTCACAGCACAAAAAGAGAGATATAAAGTCGTGTTGCGGCTTTTTTTCGATAGATAGTCGATAGTCAGTCTAAAATCGATTAGAAGCAGCATCCATTGGTAAGCAAAAGAAGTATCGGAAGATGATGTGCCGTCGTCGAAAAAAATACACATAGTCAAGGCCGAGACTGAGGATGGTGAGGTTGATCGGAGAAGGATGGTGCTAGGCTTCGTTTGGCGCCAGAGTGGAAGGGCCTACAAAATAAATCCCGTCGAAGATGGCTCTGACGAAGATCCTCCGACGTTCAAGTCAGTAAGATGGCTTAAGGTGAAATAGCAACAGAGTCTCTGGATTGCAAATAGTGTGTGTACTTGGAGGAGTCTCCGCTTATCTCTATTTATAAAGAGAGCAAAATGAATAGTGAGAGGATAGATAATCATGCCAATCATGTCTTATCGCACGGTATCGCATAATACCGCGTGGACATCTTTAAATATTGATGGCAGGTGTGCCTTCTACTCGACACACTTATGATGACGGACGTTATCGGATGTGGGGTGTAATAAATGATCCTGTGTGCGCATTTAATGAATTCGTAGCATCCCATCATGGTGCAAGCTAGCCAACCAGAATATGGTGTCGGAGCAACATGATCTTGATGCGGCCTGTCAGAATGGCATGGCGGTCATGTTCGGTGTTCAGCTAGTTGGCAGATGTCCGTGTTGTCGGAGTCGACAAGATAAAGCCATGGGGGGATGGTGCCCCATAGTCCAAGGATGTAGTCGATCGTACACCAAATATAAAGTTGATTATAGGTCGAGCATTGTTCGGCATAGTAGGTCATGGGTGGCATGTAAAACCTAGTCGGCTTTGTGCTGACCAGGAGTATGCTGTCTTTAGTCGGTCGGATTTTCACGATGGTGACCGACGTCGGTCCTCTCAGGCAGGACTCATCAATTCGAGTCAGATTGAGTGGCAGTAGTTTAGTTGATATAGCTCCTCTAATCAGTTCGGAGATGAAAAGATTTAGTAGTCAGCTAAGCGATGGGGATCTACCCCAACAAGTCGCATCATCAACAACTTTCATGAAGAGAACTCAAAACCTTCTACTTCAATTCAATGTGACGCAAACGAGGGTTATAAGGGGTGTGTAGTATTCTAAAACCTCTAACAATAACTAGAACTTGTGGATGCTCCTACAATTCAACTAGAACTTATAGAATAACTCTATTAAGACCTTTAGAAATAAATCCCATATTTTAAGACACTTCTACATGTTAACAATTATCCGATAGTGATTTGTATGTTAATTAACTGTCATCCAAAAACTCCAAAGTTGACTTGCATTAAAATACCCAACCAACTCTAGATTTTTGCCATTCATACCATTACAATGACATATTTCTTACCATTAGTATGATTTGATGATCAGATTATTATTTCATAATCTTTTGAACGTGCTAACATAACTTTCATATTTTGTAATGGCTTTTCCATCCAACCTCCACCGACATGGTTCGCATTGCATTAGAAAGTTTCATCGACGAAGGCCATGTTGAAGTAATCCAATAATGCAATTTTTTCAACGTTATTTTTAAATAAATTTCACAGAATGTTGCTATATATGATGCATTTGAATATTGTTAATATTTAAGTTTCTTAGGTATCTAGAGTCAAGTGTCTAGCCATCAACATAGACTCCTTGGCTTGCATCTAGAAGCAAAACTATGGCTTGCATCATTTGCATAAGCGAACAAGATTCAAAAAATAGTTAAGATATGATCAATAACATTTCTAGTACAAGGTTGTAGTGAGAAGTTGGCCGCATCATGTTTTTTCCTCTTCTTTTTCTTTGCTTTCCTTCTTTTGGTAGTGCTCCGAGGATGTTAAACTAGGGCACCACCTTGCTTGCTGATTAAAAGAAGGAAAGAGATATCTTATTTGAATAGCTTTCATCTCAAGAGTTCAAACACTCTTATCATCTATGATTGTCTAACGCAGAACAATTAGTAAAAAAATGCAAAGGACAAAACCAATTCACAACAAATCATTCTATATATAAGTTTCCAGTACAATCAATCAATGATTATATGTTTTGAAGAATAAATTGATGATTCTAATGGATCGAGATCTCAATATGCATTTTCATTAGTGTTACTCTCATCAACAAGAAGGATTTTGGCAAAATAAAATGCATGTCCACCTTTGGCTGCCCAACTTTTTCCAGAACTCTTCTATTTTTGAAACTGAATGCACGATCACCAACACCAACAAGATATTTCCCTTTTTTTTTTTTTGGGTCATAAAATGTTCTCAGCTGGAAGTGCGAGGCTTTAGTCTGAAAAAGCTAAGCAACATAAGTTATTTTCTCCTAGTAGTTTCAGATTCTGACGCAATAAGCCATAACAACGTTACAAGCCACGACAGGGACATCAAAGATGCATTGGGTGATTTACCAAAAAAAAAAAAAAAATGCATGGGGTGAGAAATAAGACCAAAGGATTGAGACTAATATTTTATATATAGTGAACTGGCTACATGCAGGCTGATGGCACGCATCATTGCGGCAGACCACGATAAAAGTCACACGTATCCGTTGGTCCACACGCAATCCGACTGCGTGGCCTCGCGTGTAAGCCTAGTCTTCCTCCCGTGGAATATATTAACAACAAACAGAGCCTACCAAGCAGCAGTCTAAATCACCCTCCCAGCTTCTGCCACGTATATTTAGATAGCAGCAAACCATAGAATAAAACGCACAATCATGTATTCCGTGTAGACCCCACCGCCAAATCCCACCGCGGCTCCTGTCACGTGTCCTTCCTTATTGGACGAGCTTAATAACTGAATTATTGAATAGCTCCTGTAATTTTCGCTTAACGGCGACCTCGTCATTAATCTTCCAAGGAAACAATAAAGCACAACTGGCCTCGTTCATTAAATGCGCTCCACGAACAGAAGGCAGCTAATCTGAAGTTTCTCACTCCGGACACGTTTCGTATTACATCCGTGTCGTGATCTATTTCGCCAAAAAGCTGTGTGCTGTTTGGAGCGAAACAGCTTAGCGACTCTATGTCGGCCGCACGGACCCCGCTGGGCCAGGAAAAAACAAAATCTTCCCCTTGACCCCAGAAACTCACGAGCCATCATGCATCAGCCCATGCTGTCGTCCGTATTGGACGCCACGTGGCAAGGACGGTTCGTGGGCCCCACGTTCCCCTCGTCGTCGTCCTTGCCCTGGTGCCGTACTATCCTTCGGCCTAATGATATCTGTAAACGCCCGCCATCCTCGAAGCCTCCCTCCTCCCCATCTCAAATCGCTCCACGTGTCCAAATACACGTGTCGCTCACCCCCTGGTACTGCTTCGGCTTCCGGGGCTCTAAAGCTGACACGCGTCGTGTATCGAAACCCCCTCCCTAGCCCCCGCTTCCTATAAATAACACCCGGAATCCCCCTCCAACCGCCATCCTCCAGTAAAAAGGCAAAATTTAGTTAGAATCTCTTCTCAATCCAAGCTCGACTCTCTCCTCTCTTTTTCCTTTTATTCGACACAATGTCTCGTATACCCAAACGCCGGATTCTAACTCTTCCAGCGATCCATCCCTGCGAGTCCGTCTCCCCCGCCGCCCTCCTCCACGCCCTCATCGCTCTATGCCGCGATATCGCGGCCCATCGCTCCCACGCCTTCCCAATTCACCGACGAAGCGCCCGCGAAACCATCCGGCAGGTCGGCGCCATCCTCGAATTCCTGGACGATATCCGCGATCGCGGAGCCACCCTTCCCGGCTCCGTGGTCGTGAGCTTCTCCGAGCTCCACGTCACTCTCCAGAAGATCCGGCACCTCCTCCATGACTGCGCCCGGCGGGGCACCCGCCTCTGGCTCCTAATGCGGTCAGACCGGGTGTCGTGCGATTTCCGGATCCTCATCCGGTCAATCGCCACCGTCCTCGATGTCCTTCCTTTGGAGTCGATCGATGCGGCGCCGGAAGTCAAGGAGTTGATCCGGCTTGTCAAGAGGCAAGCGTGGAAGGCGGCAATCGAGACCGACCCTGCCGACAACCGGGCGGTGCGGAGCGTAGGGTCGATGCTGAGCCAATTCAGGAATGGTGTCGCTCCGGCTCGAAGCGATCTCAGGCGGCTGTTGGAGCACTTGCACATTCGAAGCTGGTCGGATTGCAACGAAGAGATCGCATTCTTGGAAGAGGAGATCTTTGCAAGCCCGGATGATGACGATGATAAAGTGGCCCTCCTCGGTAGCTTGATGGGATTCATGGTCTACTGCCGCGTGGTTCTGTTTGATGCCATGGACGGCAACAGGAGCGATCACAAGGAATGCAAGCTCCAAGAAGAAGTCATCGAACATCTGTACCTAGAAGATCTGCGGTGCCCGATCTCTCTCGAGCTCATGACAGACCCTGTAACATTGGCTACAGGGCAGACCTACGACCGCGCATCGATAGTAAGATGGTTCAAAGCCGGGTATCTCACATGCCCGGTAACCGGCAAGAAGCTGGCCGGCACAGAATTAGTCCCCAACGTGACAATCCGAAAGCTTGTCGAGCAATTTTGCCACAGCAACAACATATCAATCACCAACGCAAGCGTCCAACAGAAACGAGATCTCGCCAGGACCGTCTCACCCTTCAGCCCAGCAGCAGCAGGAGCCATGAGAATGGCTGCTGCTTTCCTGGTTGACAAGCTCTCGAATGGACCAAACCTAGAGAAGCACAGAGCAACTTATGAAATCCGAAAGCTTTCCAAGTCCAACCTCTTCTACAGAGCTTGCTTGGTGGAAGCCGACTCAATTCCATGGCTTCTCTATCTACTCTCCTCAGGAGATCCTTCGATTCAGGAGCATGCAGTGGCTGGCCTCTTGAACCTTTCCAAGCATCCTCAAGGTCGCAAGGCTATCTTCGAAACTGGCGGCCTAAGTCTGATAGTTCATGTCATCAAAACGGGTTTAAAGATGGATGCCAAGCAGAATGCAGCAGCGGTCCTCTTCTACCTTTCATCAGTTGAAGAGTACCGAGTAGACATTGGAGAAATCCCAGAGGCGATTCCAACACTCATAGGGCTGTTAAGAGACGGTGCATACCGAGGAAAGAAGAATGCCTTGGTTACTTTATTTGGACTGCTTCTGCATCATGGCAACCACCCAAAGGTATTGGCAGCAGGAGCAATCCCGGTTCTCGCCGATCTTTTGCAGACCAAAAGGGAGGATCTTGTTATCGATTCTGTTGCGGTTCTTGCGACAATAGCAGAAAAACAGGAAGGAACAAATGCAATTTTGAGGTCTGCTGTCATTCCTCATGTTGTTGAAGTTCTCCGGTCCACCCCATCCCGGTCTACAAGGGAGTCCTGTGTCTCTATCTTGCTGTCTCTGTGCAACAATGGTGGCTCAAAAGTGGTGAGTCTACTAGAGAAAATGCCTTCACTTATGCCATCACTATACTCCCTTGTCACAGAAGGCTCTCCTCAGGCTGGTAAGAAGGCCAGGTCACTGCTCAATCACATCCACAGCTTCCAAGAGCAAGGCCGCCATGCCATTTTGACACAACCAATCCAAGATGACATTGTTCATGCACAATGATATAGTTCTCTACACCTAATAGAGCACTGTTCTTTCATTCATCTGAGGTCTTTTGAGCTAGCTCCCAGTACATATACACCAGAGTCTAGATTTTTTTTCCAATTCTCAATTTTATTTTGTTTTGATCTCACCTCGGTTTTTATAAGAGCTGAGATCATGATCAGTTTTTATAGAGCATTGATACCTATAAATGTACGTGTATATAAGGGTGTGGTATCCTTTCTTTTTTGTAATAATATGCCTTGGACCAGAAAATACCACTGTTCTCTTATTTCACTTTTATACCTTAATAAATGTAGCTTGTGCTACAAAATTTGTTACTGTCAGGATAACACTTGATTTATATTATCTCACACATCAGAGTAAACATCTGGAGTAACAGGGTATAAGATCATGTAATACTGACATAGTAGGCCTCACTATCTCTAGTTGAAATTTCCAGTGCTTTCTCTAACCTTGTCGAAATTTCCAGTGCTTTCTCTAACCTTGTGACAACATTCTCCATTGATGGTCGCTGTTGTTTATGGCCAGTGCATGACAAAGCTAGCTTGAGGACAATTTCAAAAGCCTCCGTTGAGTATTCCCCATTTAATCTTGGATCAGCAAATTCAAAAATATCGCCGCCTTTGGAAAGAAGTTTGGCCTGGGGAGTGTTAACTCTTGATCAGCTTGATGAGATTGGCTATAAAGAATAAGTACTATATAAATTATGGCTCACCATTTTATCCAGTGGCAATGGCTTTATCACATTCAAATTGATAACTGGTTTTCCTGAAAGGATTTGTAGCATTACTATACCAAAGCTGTATACATCTCCACCAGCATTCACACGGTGATTGTGCCGGTATTCTGGATCAACATAGCCAAAGGTCCCCCTCACTTCAGAGCTCACGTGTGAGACACCTAGGTCCATAACTTTAGATAAACCAAAGTCTGATAGTTTAGCTTCAAAATCCTCATCAAGAAGAATGTTAGCTGGCTGCAGAAGATGCAAATATCCATGTCAAAAACATATGCAACTACAATGGTATGAACAGCATCAACGATCATGTAACCATTCCAGGTAAATTTGATGCTGCTGTTATAGACGCATAATTTAAAATTACCATTCTCATATAGCTCAGAACATGAAAAGCTCAATATCTCATAGGATTCAAAAGGCCAACAAAACTAGAATTCAAGAAAAGGTGCCGGCTATCTCATCCCTCCTCTATATTATGTGATGTCCTTGCTTCTTACACCTCTCACCATTCTGTGAAATCAAAGTGGGCATTCTTTTGAACTTCATGTGAAAAGCAAGATGAACATCAAAAGCAGTTAGCTTTCCTTAGTTCACCGTAGGCATTACTGATTGCAATTTGTATTATCCAAAAACATCAGTTTCAGACAGCCTACCATATGTAATCTAGTTATCCAGTCATGCCATAGGCTTTTTTTCAGGGCGTGTAGTAGAGCTTAGTAACAGATCAAGGTGGCAATGCACTCCGTAAATTCTTACACCTCCTCAACAACACCATATTAATTAAAATCAAAATGAGAGCATTTCTCCAGACAAATAATCGGCCAAGCATAAACCTCAGACACACAACAAAACAGAATCTTCAATTCCTTACATCCATCCCTCTTAACATATCTCACTAGTAAACCTTATGCTACAGGAATGCAAAGGAAGTAGCAACTTAAATTTGATTCATAATGTTCTCAGAGGATGTTCCTCGCCGCTACCTTTTTCTCTAGATTATGCTAAACCAAAAAAATCAGAGTTCTCAGAACCCAGTGATCCGTGACACAGTTTACTAGCATATATCTCTGCTGGCTTACAGGTTAACTCATGCTTGTTTTCAGAACCTGTAAAAAAAGTTACTAGAATGAATTCAGAGGATTGCATTGGCCGATCATCAAATTGGGGCTACCAATCTTAAACAGTACTCTCTTTTTTTTTTGTTTATGTGAACGAAATATATTTAGAATTTAATGAAATAAATCATGAATTAATATGTCTGACCAGGTTCGACAAAAACTGGATGAGGGAAAGCAATTTATAATGATTGTTTGGCCAATCAACAGATAGATTAAAGTTTCTGAGACTTATGAGCAAAGGTTAGAGTGATCATAATCAGGATAACATAAAGCCAAAAATTATTTTCTTTTTCTCTTTCTTTACCAAGATTCAGCAAGCATCCTCAGACTCTAATGATCTATAAAGTTACCACAACAGTTTTTGATAAGTAACACCTGCACACTCAGTCCTGTGATGTTTATGGCTGAACATTAATAGAGTCTACATTAGTCATGCATAAAATTATATTGTCAAATCTAAAAACAAATCATTGCTTTGTGTATTTCAACAAAATCATATTTAGCATCTCACAATAGCAACCACCATTTGGTGTGTTTGGTTAGTTCTGTGATGTCTGAGTAATTCATAAACTCATGGCTAACTCATCCCAAAGGACAGTTAGACAAGTCTGCGCACAGCTGTAAGGTGATGTGTTAAATGTGTGCAATTAGTATGATTTGGCAGCCAACCTTAATATCACGATGAACAATGCAGCCTCCTGGATATGTATGAAGAAACCAAAGGCCACGGGCACTACCGATCGCAATCTCAAGTCTCTGAATCCATGAAAGTATTTTGTCCTTTCCTGTCATATGAAGTTATGCTCAGTATCTCATTTGAAAAGACTCAAGACCTAAGCTTGATGGAGACCATACCAAATAGCCATTCTGATAGATTGCCTTTGGAGCAAAGCTCATATACAAGGAAACATTGATCTTCTTCTTCACAATAACCTAGCAAAGCCACAAGGTTTGGGTGCCTAACATGTGATAGGCTCGTAACTTCCCTCACAAATGTCTCTGCATATCCATCCTTGATAATATGCTTAATTGCAACATGCCAACCATTTGAAAGCACGCCTTTGTAGACCTTTCCTGATATTCAAATAAGATGAAATCAGGTGAGAAACATAGAAAGATGATCAAATTCAGCTAGTATGTTTTACATTTCTTGAAAATTTTGCAAACATTAAGTTGCCTTAAGAATCCATACATAATGGCTATTACTTTTTCTTAGATACAACCCTAGTAGATGCATTTTTTAGAACAAGTTAGACAAGAATTACAATTTACAAAAGCTTATTACCATGTGACTGCATAACTTTTTTGGGTACACATTATCCATTACAAGCATACTCTTGCTGATATTGCAGAATAACTGCTGCATGATTGTTGTAACTGTCAATTATTATCTTTTCGGACAAATATTGAGATATTCCATGCAGATTTAGCTATGTAAGTATAAATCTGAATAGTGGATTGTCCAATAGCCCAGATGGTGTACCCTTACTCCACAGAGGAAAGATTATAGGTTCAAATCTGGCTGGTGTTGTTTCCCATGTATTTGACTTAGGTAAATTCTAATAGGTGATGCTCCTGCTAGTTTTCTTTTCTGTTTTTTTTTTTTTTCAAAAAGGGAAGTATATATCCGAATAGGAGAGTGTAGACAATGAGGAGAAGGCACATTCATTATTTTTGATCTTGCTATACATATACTGCCACATATATAAGTCCATTTTCATACGTTTTTGAAACAGCTATCTATGGACAAAAAATGTTGCACATTTGAAACATTTGTCTGCAAAAAAAAAATGAAGAATCCTTTTCATAATCTAATCATCAAATTCATTAGTGCAGCAAGTCCTAGTTTTTCTTGAAGCAAGTTCAAATAAACGCTCACCAGCAATGCCCTGGCCAATAAAGTTTAGATCATTCAGACTATTTGTGGCAGCATAGATCTCTTTAATTGGAATTCCTTTAGAAAGAGGCTCCCCAGATAGCAACTCTTTGGAAGCTGCAAGGATCATACGATAAGCATATTATGTAAAGGATCGACATCAGAAGTACAAATACTGAAGGCCATCTGAGTAATTGATACCAGAAAATGTGATAATACAATGATCTTCTTGAGTGGAATTCAATTTATATCTTCTTTTCAACATGCACCATGATATGATAAGTACTATGATTGCAACTCCAATGAGGGGCCCAATTAGCCCCCATACGCCTGTATCATATAAGAATTCTGAAAGAGATGAGAATTACAAAAAAACAAATTTGAAGCATGGGTCAGAACCTGAAGATGTTGAAGGTTTTAACCTGTTGATAACATGATATTTCTATGAGCATTACTTTGTTCTGTCTCTGCAAATAACAAGAGACAAAAGGAGACATGTAATTCCTAAATGGACAAGCAATTTAGCATAGTGATTAAATTGAAGATATGGACTGTCAGAAGAATAAAATATTTACAAATTGACAAGGGAATGATCAGCAATCTATGTTGATTAAAATGAAGCATATAATAATTTACATTCTGTGCAATGAGTAATTGCTAAAGCACTGTAAGGTCCAAGAATTTGGATCCCCAACAAATATACAAAGCTTAAATATCCAAGGCATAAATTACTCACTTGCCAAAACGGTTGTCCTGTCTAAGTTATTCTCATTCTGAGTACAGTTGAGGTGGGCTTATATTGGTCATGCTCGTTTACATGAATTCAGTGGCTTGCATCTGATCTGGCTCACACATATACGAGCCAGAGAAACATAAAAAGCTATAGCATTTAAACAAGGAATCCAATAAAATTCTTTGGCTTTGTAGTTCTGCCAAGAAAATCCATCAATTGCTCTTGTGAAGCCCTCAATTTATCACCCGAGAGAAAATATGGAAAAATCCATGCTAAAATTGACTCAATACGTCTTATAGCTCTTCTTACAAGAGAAGAGTTTTGTATCAAATTTTACGTATCAATGAATGGGTTTTTATTGTTTTAAATATTTTTAGGTCCTTGATTCTCTAAATTGTACCTTAACAAATGCCTTTATGAGGAATAAACATAAATGGCAAAGCTTGCTCTGAAAATAAAATCCCTTGCAAGCAAAATATTGAGCATATTTTCTTGAAGCATGTCTACTAATATAATTTTCCATGTTCTATGCCAGACAGGTACAGACACACAGTCACTTTCATATTTTTGAGTCGTATGTCTTCATCTGCATGGTGACCATTTCATAAAGCTTTTATACATCTTTAGAGTAAGACATCACTCACTTGATTTAGTCAATAGAAATTTATACAAAGACAAATGCTCTTAATTTGCAACTTCCATGTTCCTACAGCGAAGCCACCAGATCACATATAAGTCCCTTGTTGCTGGTCCCACTAAATTTGCACCATTCCCATCAAGCCGGTCAGGAATGTATCAAATCTTTTATTTTGTTAATTTATGCCATTCAGAAAACATTGCTGTCTCGCATCCTGAATCCTGATATGCAATACAAAGACACCCTAGATGCACTTTCCAGTAGTGATTCATATAGTATAGATTAACCCTTTAAATTCCATCATTAACAACCACAGGTTTACTTAGGTCTCTAATGTTAATAAGGAAACAAAATCCGCCCAAATTAAATTTCCCTGGATATGAAATTTTTTATTTCTATAAGGGAAAATATGGAACTGAATTTTATGGAATAGAATGTGAAGGAAATTCAAGTTCTACCAATAAAGATGTCAGATGAGGGTTCCACCTCCATAAAAGAAGAAATTTAAGATCCTTAAGCAGTGATGGAGCACATGCATGCAAGTATATGGCAAAATGACTTGCATCATATAGAAGAGCTTTGCATTTAGGTCCACATTCCAAGTATCATCTATTGCATTTTCAGAATCCCTCAGTCCATTGCTTTGAATTTTGAGTCATGTTTACCAGTAAATGCTCATTATCAGTCCTCAATGAACCTATGACAAAGCTGGCATTGCCAATAGCCTAATGAATGAACTTATTCTGATACCAAATGATGCAAATTGATTCCCTAAAGATTGAAAACAGAGATGGAGGTAAGGAAGGATGTGCGGCAACATTACTATCAAAGAAGTCAAAATGTTATTCACAGAAAGTTTTAAAGGTGCTAATATTTCAATAATCTAAGCACTACCCTCTATGCCCTTCCCACACTCCTCAAAATTAAGAAAGAAAGAAAAAAAGAATCTGTACATCAGATCAGATCTAGACCATAAGATACAGAAGATAACTCTACAATCAAAATAACTTAAATAACTCAAGTAATTCCTCAGAGAATTGTGAAAGACTTTTTCCAACTCAAAGGAGAGCTCAAGAGCCAGTTTACAACTCGAACCCAAGCTTCTTATATGGTGTTTGACACCTCTTTCAACGACATCAGTTATAAAGATTTTTTTCAGCACTGTCAGCTTGAGACATCACCCCACATGCAGCTTCAAGTTAGCTAGTTCTTGTTGTTTCAGGGAGATCTTTCAAATAGCAAATATTATAGGAGTAGTTCTTGGGCTCAAGTCCATTCCATGCCTTCAATTATGCTAAAGTATTGATGCAGTTGCAAAGCAAGTTGCAGCACCTTTCCATACTCCTCTAACTAAGAGTTTGCTTTCAAAAGTACTTTCACGAACACTCGACCTAAAAGCGGCACTTAGCAAAGACTCTCTGAAGCTCTGGAATAGTCTATCGGCATTTTTCACGAAAGTAAAGAATCTAAGCTGAGAAGACATTACAAAGGACTGAGAGAACAATATAGAGAATTTTTTTTCTCTGTTTTAAACATCTATATAATCAAGACATGAACTTGGTTCCAGCAAAGTAGGTAGGCTTAGAAATTTACCATGTCCTACGTCTACACCAAATAATCAAATTTCCTGATTTCCAAATGCCAAAAATAGCTTCAAAAGATCATGCTCCATGAGGCTAAATATCCTTCTATATGACTAAATTCAAGAGCACAGAGCACCTTACTCCCTCATATTCGTCTTACTGCATAAAGTCATCATATTTTGAAAAGTCCATGCCCAATGACAATGATTTTGAATAAAAATTCAACAGACACTGATATATTGACTCCAAAAGACATTACTAATTGTATCTTCCTATTTTTGGAATAGAATTTGTGTCATGATAAAGGATCCTGGAACTAACCACCAAATAAAGGTGAGTAAATTTGAAATAAGAAAAGAACATATTAGGGTGGGACGAGACTAAGCATGCAAATGGTCATATCTAAAACAGAACTGGAGCGTACGACAGTACGACTGCAGCCCATTCCAGATAATCAGAACAAAACTAAAAAGATGTCATCGATCTATTATGACTCCAATTTGATATAAAAGAAATGCTATATTGGTTAAAGAACATAAACATGCATTAACTTCAAGCCCAAGGAAAAGTGTGAATCATCGAATTGAGCTATGTAGATCGCCAAAATCATTTTCTCACTTCTCTAGGAAGAGAAATTAGTGTTCTTAATGATCGAAGAATATTCTACACGACGATTTCCAATAAGAAATAACTTGTCAAGAAGACAAAAACGAAACACAAGTTCGATGAAAAGGCTATGGACCGTTACCTTAAATGGTACTACCCTTGTTTTCCTCCATCTCCCCTCTGCTTATTCCTGCAAAGTAAACGATCCAAAACTCATTGAGAAAGACCTAAGATTGAAAGAGAAATAGATATTAGTTCTTCCTTCTCTCTATCTGCTCTCTCTCTCTCTTTCTTTTATCTTTCTTGGTTGTGGGTGGGTGAAGGAGAGAGGCGATTGGTGAGGGCCAGTTCTGGAGGCATCGTCTGAGGGTATTGGAATTAAAGAAAAGGTTGCCGGCCAATGGGCGGGAGGTGGAAGTCCGGAGAGGGAACGCATGTGCTGTGCGGGCTTCTCTGCCTTGTTGTGGTCGAAGCATTTGGACGCTGCTGGGACGATGGGTTGGCGTGCGAGAGCGAGAGCGAGAGAAAGACAACTGTAGGACGATACAAAGAGAAGCGAGAAACAATCAGGCTATGTTACTTTCATCTGATTATTATAATATACTCTTTTCCCTTTTTATAGTAATTACTAATTGATATTTACTGAGCTGCGATTATGTTTCTGTTGTTTTGTGACGCGAGCCCCATTACATAATTACATTAATGCGGAGCGAGTTTTCGGACGATGTTACCGGTGGGCCCATATCCATACAAAAGCTGGGTTTGGATATGGAACGTTTGGGCCCGCTAGCTTTGAGCACGAAGCCGGGCAAGGCTTGAACTTAAGATAAACCAGTAGACACGGGGTAACAATATATATATATATATATATTGTTAAAACTAAATATAATAATAATTAAAATTAATTAACTGATCTAATATTGAAAATTAATAAACTATAGTACAATAAAATTTTAAAATAGCTTATTTGCATGTATATAGTTATATCAATATATATAAAAATTAAATAAATATTAAAAAAAATATAAAAATAATAGACCAATAGAAGAGAGGAATCTTCAACAGCCTTATATGATGCCAAATTTCCAGCAAAGCACTTCCATAGCCATCTTTGTAGTTGGTTTAGGGTTCAAAAGCTTCTTCAAGTATTCCTTAAAAGCAAAGTTTAGAGTTTGAAATATAGAAAGGGAGAAATTAAGAATTGTCTTAGAAGGTTATAGAAAATATATATAGAAAATTATATCTCTTATGATCAACACATAAAGATTAATACATAACGAACAGGACAAAATATTCTTACATTCTATCAACAACAAACACTTGTATATAGTATTTAATTGTAAGTTCAAAATTCTATTAATGAAACATAATTTTACATGGTCTGGATATTCTTATACTTGATTAATCCATCAAATAATTCAAATAGCACTTGTTGCAATCAAGATAAACAAAAATATGACAACACCTATTTAATTCTTGCTTAATCAAGAAGCAAATCAAATTTAATACCTTGAATTTTTCAGTAAAAATCTATAATGCAAAAATTGCTTTATTAGATACTAATAGACAGAATAATATGAGGTCCTACAAATATTATCAAAAAATTGATATTATATTATGAATCAACATGTAAGCAATTTATGGATGAATTATTCACTTATACCTATCTTAATTTTTAAAAAACTTTCTTGTGCATAATATTGTGAATTGTGTTAGATGATTCAGCATTATTTAAACTTATAAATATCTTGAGACCATTTTTGCTGTTGATCTTGGATACTGCTACATATAGTTAGCCATGACTGAATACTGACTTTAGAAGATATAATCCTACATGAGAAAGAATTTAACTTTGACTTTTATTAATGGTCATTGCAAAAGAAACGACCAAGAAAAATTGTTTTCTCTGAAACTTAATAGACAGGCTGAAATTGGACAGAACCAAAGTCATTCAAAGAATAAATACAATATCCCTAATTTTTTTATCAAAAAGCACTTTGACTTCAATGATGTGATTGTCCAATCTAGTTATCTGCAATCTTATCCTATTGTATAATCCTCTAATTTGATTAATGTTTCTAATGAACATCACTGGCGCATCAGTTTTGAATCTTAACTTATGATTTAGAAGCCTTGAACATATAATGATATTTAGGAATTTTGATGAATAAATTTTTACATCCATGTCTAAATTTGAGAATTCTTTGCACATGTTATCAGAACTCAAATATTCTTTCTCTTCATTAGGAATTAATGATATCAAATAGTTATTCACAAACTCAACACTTTGAAGAGTTAAAGCAAATATTGTTCTTTCTTGGAAGAAATCTTCTTTTAAGATGTTCATCAACATGTTTGGATAAGCAAATTCCACAAGTTCTGTAAATGAATCTTCTGAATTATGAATGAGATAGCATATCATCAGAAATTTTAACTCTTTTTTCGCCGTCATTAGGTTCTCTAACCTCATCATTTTCTATGCTTAGAATCCATTTTGAGAATTTCAAAGGAAGATGAACCTGATTGAAGTCTCATGTTCTTAATTAAACACAAAAGCTTACAGAACTTTCACAAAGGAGAAGAATTAATGGTTGCATAAATAATATCTTAGAATGTAATGATATTATCTGCTATAATTATTCTTTTAAAAATATGACTTCAATAAATAATATTTATCTATGGCATCTCTGGCACGAAGAAAAAGTAATTTTTGTCAATACACAAAAATAAGATAAATCTATAATAATAAATCTAATTTTTAATTTTTATATTATTTAATTTAATATAAAATTTTTATTAAATTATAATAAATATTGCTTTATAGGTATTTACCATTTATCATTATAAATCAATTATCTTAGAGGCATAAAGATTTTATTCTACGGTCCAAATATTAAACACTCAAAATATTACTTATCAAACACTCAGAATGCCACTTGTTGAAAGATCACAAATGCTACTTGTCAGTCATTTGTTAAAACATTGCCAATCTGATCTTTTTCTTTATATATTATATTAAATATATTAGATTAGATCACGGCCGCCTATGCCCAACCTAGCCTACCTCTCCTCGTCCTTTTCCTCGGCTGGGTTTTGTTGTTTTCAGTCTTTTTTTAACAGATTTGCCTAACTGTTTAGGTTTTTGTTTCGGTACTGGGTCTGTGCATCAATTTTGAGGCTTGTGCACTCGTTTATTTGTTGCTCATGGGTTATTTAATCTCAGATAGTAGTTATGACAATTACTTTATTATACATAACTCAGCGCAATTCAATTCAAGTAAACCTTAGTCTCAAACTAGTTGAGCTCCGTTATATGGATCCGCTTCTCTCATTATGCTTGGTTAATATCTCAACCTAGCAGAATAGAAGAAAAGGATTTATAGTACTGACCCAATTAGTTTGAGATTAAAACTTGCTCGAATTATATATAATATAGTGATTACTTGATATATGGTAATGAATTGAACTATATTGGTTAGATAACTATAATCATCTTTTGAATTCTTTGTTCGCATGTCAAATCTATCATAGCTTACATGTTGGATATCTAGAGGAGTGTAAATGGGGAAATAATTCTTGGCAATAGAAAAAAAAAATACACAACGATACATTTTGTCATGGACAAGGGTTCGATCTGTCACGTGAGCATGTGAGATGTTGTTCGCTCTAATTTATGAGTCTCACGATTTTATCCTTTAAAAGACGTTTCATATGGAAAGGATTTTTTTCTCCTTATAAGCACAAGTCCCCTTGATTCACAACGTGATTATCGGTGCCCTCCACATTATTAGAGCCACAACACATCTTATTATAAAACTAATAAAGCATAACCTTCACTAACTTCCCCATCTCCGGCACCGGTACCGTATCCTCCAACCTTTCCGCAAGTCCACTCCCTTGGCCCTTACGAGCTATGAAAGATCCATCCGGAACACTAATCTAATGGCAAACGGTCGTCACATAGATACCTCTTCTTGAATCCCCAAAGGCTACACACACGAGCAGCCATTTCGTGGCCAACATCAAATCGACGCGGGCCAATTGTTGGGCCGGGCCTTCTGCTCGGTAGCATACTGGGCCGTGCACTAAGCTTTGGCCCAATGTGATCGTTCCAGACTTCCAGTGATCAAAGTAGCACAGGTCCTGTTGATAGAAGTTATTGACTATTAGTGCTCGCCTCTTCGGTGTGAGCTTGGCATCTTCGACAAACTTATAAACTGCTAAGACTGGACTGTCAGGATCTGGGTCATCGAAGAGCTTACTGAGGCTGTCCATAGTGACCTGGAGATTTGGAAATCCAGAGACCATAAATGACATCTGAGTCAAGACAAGCATTTGGCCATTCTTGAAGAGCCGATGGCCGAGGCATCCTTGCCACCCTGCTTCTGCTGCCCCCGTCAAATTAGTGTTAGAGCTAAGCACTATAACCTAACTCATATAATTGGGTCAGGTCATATCAAGGATATTATTTAGGTTGGGCAAGTCACAATCCGACCCAGTGACAAGCCATGCTGAGAGAAGAGAGGATATTCTACTAAAAAGGGAAAAAAAAAAAAAAAAGAGACAAGGCTAGCTGAGACGTAGCTTATGTTGTCTGTTTTAGTAACATTATTCAGAGGATGGACAGCTTGCACCACCAGTTTATTACTCTCTCTCTCTCTCTCTCTCTCTCTCTCTGTCTCTCTTCCTTTTTCAAAAATGTTTTTATCTTACCAACCTTTCTGTAAAGTCGTCACTGGCAGAAAGAATTTCCATTGAGATAAGGTTCCAAAAACAGGTACAGAAGCTGATATGAATTGGCTTGAGCTACAGGTGGTAAGGAGTTGGTTTCGTGAAATGAAAAAAATTATTACAAAACGGAGTTCGATGGATCCAAATCCAAAACCGACCCTCTCACCTACCAAATGTAATTGGGTCGGGTGTAGCCAGAGGTAGTCAGGTCATGCTCAAAACCTGACCCATAGACAAGGTTAGCTAAGTGACCTATGCGATGATGCCACCTACCATTAGATCGCTGGAGGAATGGAGAGCTCACAACAAATTATTCAGCATTTTTTTTTTAAATTTTTCCCACCAGTATAATAGGACGAGATGTGTTATCAATGTAGACGGTAAAGGTGGAGCTCTTTTCCTAAATAATATAAAAAAAATTTATTTATAAAAATAATTCAAAACTTAATTTTTTTATCAAAATAATGCAAAAGGAGAAAACGCCATTTTGAATGGCGTTTTCTCCTTCCACGTCACCCCTATTTTTTTCCACGATGGCATCATCCGAAAAAAAAAAAAAAAAAAAAAAAAAAACGCCACTTAAAATGGCGTTTCTAAAAACGCCATTAAAAATGACGTTTTCCATTTTTCCCACCCAAAAAAAAAAAAACGAAAAAGTATGGGAAAAAAATAATTTTTAAAATTTTAAATTAATAAATAAATTAAAATTTTAATTTTGATTGAAATTTAAAATATAAAAATTTGAATTTGTAATTCAAATAAAAAAATTAATTTAAGATGATTTTTTTTCGAATTATTGTTTTTTTAATAACAAATCGAAAAAAATTTTAAAAAATAAAAAGTGCTATTAAAAAATCAAAATTTTAAAAAAATCAAGAAAAATAAGAATTATAATTTGAAATTTAAAAGAAATAAATTTTTTAAAATTAATTAAAATACAAATATCATTTCAAATTACTTTCTCAAATTAAAATTAATTTATTTAAAAAATATCTGAAATAAATAAAAAAATAGCCTAAAAAAATTTCATAAAAATAGAAAGAAATGAAAAAAATAAAAAAGTTATATAATTATAAATTTGAATAAAAAAATTAAATTTTTAATTTGAAGTAAAATTTGATAAAAAAATAAATGCATAAAAATGTGAAAAAATGTGAAAAAAAGAAATTTAAAAATTAAATTTTTAAAAAAATAAGAATTTTAACTTTAATTCAAATAAAAAATATAATTTCAAATTACGTTGTCCATTTCAAAATAGTTTTTAAAAAATTATCTCAAGAAAAGGAAAAAAATATTGTAAAAAAATAAAAAATACCTTAAAAAAGAAAAAAAGGAAAAAATAGAATTGAAAAAAAATAAAAATTATAATTCTAATTGAAAAACAAAATTTTAAATTTTAAATTTTAAGAAATAAAAATTATAATTGTAATTGAAATAAAAAATATATTTTAAATAAGTAAATTAATTTAAATATAATTGTTTAAAAAATATTTTAAATAAAGAAAAAAAATACGTAATAGAATGCCAAAAAGATAAAAATGGAAGAAAAGTAAAATTATAATTTCAAATTATAAAAATTATAAATTAAATTTAAAAAAAAATATCATAAAAGAAGTAAATAAAAGAGAAAAAATGGTAATAAAATAGAAATTATAATTATAAATTAAAAAAAATTTAACTTTAATTTAAATTAAAATTTATCATTCAAATTACTATCGTCATTAAAAAAATTAATAAATAAATTTTAATTAAATTTATTTATTAAAAAATTATAAAGAAATAATTAAACAAATTATGAAAAAAAATTTAAAAAAACTAAAAAAAAGTAAAGAGAAAAAAAAAAAAACGCCGAAGGGAATGGCGTTTTTCTCCTTTCCCCCCTTCTTCTCCCCTTCTCCCTTCTCCCTTCTCCCTTCTCCCTCTTCTCCCTTTTCCGGCGTCTCTCCGACGGCACGGCGGTGAGCTGCCTCCTCTCTCTCTTCCTCTTTTTCGTTAGCCACCGGTGTCAAAAGGTCGGTAAAAAAATATAAAGAATAATTTTGAATTAAAAAAAAATTCAATTTTAATTGAAATAAAAAAAATCATTTCAACTTACTTTTTTTATGTTTTTCGAATATTTTTTAAATAAATTAATTTTAATTTGAAAAAATAATTTGAAATGATATTTTTATTTCAATTAATTTTAAAATTTTTATTTCTTTTAAATTTCAAATTATAATTTTTATTTTTTTGATTTATTTAAAATTTTGATTTTATAATGACACTTTCTATTTTTTTAATTTATTTTTTGAATTTTTTTGATAAGAATTTGAAATGATGTTTTTCAATTAAATTTAAAATTTTTATTTCTTTCGCATTTCTTTCTCTTTTTTCTTTCTCTATGATATTTCTCATTATTTTATTTTTTAAAATTTTTTTAGACATTTTTAAAAAATAATAATTCGAAAAAAATCATCTTAAATTAATTTTTTTATTTGAATTACAAATTCAAATTTTTATATTTTAAATTTCAATCAAAATTAAAATTTTAATTTATTTATTAATTTAAAATTTTAAAATTTATTTTTTTCTCATACTTTCCCTATTTTTTTCTTTTATTTGGGTGGAAAAAATGGAAAACTAAAAACGCCATTCAAAATGGCGTTTTTAGAAATGCCATTCAAAATTACATTTCTAAAAACGTCATTTTTTATCACGTTTTCTTTTTTTTTTTTTTTTCAGAATGATGCCATCGTGGAAAAAAATATGGGTGATGTGAAAGGAAGAAAACGTCATTCAAAATGGTGTTTTTTTCTTTTACATTATTTTAATAAAAAAGTTAAGTTTTGAATTATTTTTATAAATAAATTTTTTTTTTATATTATTTAGGAAAAGAGCTCATAAAGGTGGATGGATAGACAGGGCACGAGGTCAAACAAATAGGTAAAGAGTTGGTGAAGTCTCTAATCCAAAGTTGCACTACTACTTTGTCCTGCGCTTTCCTCTTCAATCATCAACATCCATACCAATCGACCAATTCATATTGTGACCACGTTGATTTTTGACAGCTGAACAGAAATGGTGAGATTTTAAATAGAAAAGAAGCTAAACATGAAGATGACAAGGGAAAGCAGCAAAGATGAAGGATTCATATATAAGACTATCGCCGATCAACTAAGACGACGGCAAAGAGTAAGGCCATCAGCAATGGACAGCTGACAAATCTCGACACGAGGATCGGCTGCGACATACTTGTTGAGCTCCAGAATGGGGCCTCTGAGGCGTCGAACATGGTCGGGGAGCGGAGCTTCCGGCGGAGCCGCAACCGATCCATTCCACAGGGTGTTGTCGTACCCAATCACACCCCCTACTCTCACCAGCTCCAGCACTCGCTTATGGTAGTTCAGGTAGTTCTCCTTGTCTGCATCCACGAACACGAAGTCCAGGGATCCTTTGTGCTTTTCCTGCCACGCCAAAGAAACACAAATAACTAGCAACCATAAAAACCTTAATAAAAGAGTGAGTCCATCGTGTTCTCTCTTACGTACGTCGTGCACCATTTGGTCTAGCACGGGCAAAGCGGGTCCCTCGTGGAAGTCGATCTTGTGGGCCACCCCAGCCTTCTTCAACACAGGGAGTCCAAGCTCATAGTTCTCCCGGTTGATGTCAAACGCTAGTATCTACATTAGATTACATGACGACATTTGTGTTTGTAGCAGTTCTTAATTTATACTCATGGTGAAGGAGATACGATCGAAAAGAAATACCTTGCCATCATCAGGGAGGGCGAGGGCAGTGGCAAGGAGGGAGTAACCGGTGTAAACACCGATTTCCATGGTGTTCTTGGCGTTGAGCACCTTAAGCAGCATGCCCAGAAATTGCACCTCGTCGGCCGCCGCCGCCATTCCATTCCTAACCATATAATTGGAATCCTTCAAGTATATCGGGAGGTAATGTGATATCGTACCGTTATGGGGCTAAAATACTTCAACTACCTATTTTTTTAGGGTATTGTTTGATCATGCGACAGTTTCATTGTAAAATATATTGTTTGTTGAGTAACTCTAAATCTTTATCCTAAAGGGAAAATTTTAGAATCTAGATTTGAATGTAGAGGGAAACATTCTGAATTGATGCAGATATATGCTTACCAGGGGTGCTTGGCCGTAACGAGGCGGAGCTCTTTCATACACTCAGGCTCGCGAGGGTACACGGAAGTCTCCAGTATGTACTGCAACAGGGGAAAGAAATAGATATATGGCATAAGAAACACAGAGAGAGTTGGGCGAGGTTGGGAGTCTTGTGTGATGCCTGATAGAGGGCGTCGCTTTTTAGGAGGCTTTTCTGAGCATGGTCCGTGGGGTTCTCCTGCTCTCTGCTCTCGTCCTCAGGGGCGTTCGCCATTGCTCTGTTCTCGTCTGGCTTCGCTTTGGAGTTGTCGGGAATTTATTTGTTTGGAAATGGAAGACCATCCCTTCAGAGAGGGCACCAACAGTCTCGATTAACGAGGTTAATGCGGCTCTGAGTACGAGTCCTTCGGAAGCCACTTGGAAACTCCGATCATATCGCCGTCTCTCTCTCACACACGCATTTAGTAACCAATCTTTCCCTCAAACAATTCTTTAGAATTCAAAAAATATTTATCAAAACATATTAAATTGTGGCAGCCCATTAATTTACTTTATTGGATATATACACTTAAAGTAGACAACTAGGCATCCTATTTTGCATGCGGGAATTAAAAATCCTTCTTAATTTTTCGAGATTGGAGAACCGTGGAGAACCGGATTCGTCATCATGCTTTTTAAGTGCAATATAGATTAGGAATACGATTCTCCTACCACCCAGTATGCATGTATTGATGATGCGTCCATTGATGTCTCCATCAGTCACAAAATCGATGCCGCCTGTCTCGAGAATAATAATGGTGTCACCATTTTTTGTGGCCAATGCATCGTTAAAATGTACCCGGATTCTCTGCGGTGCACCTAATTTTTTTTTACTGTACATTATACCATACGATACACAGCATATTATTCATCGTGCAGTGCAATGGACAACTACATATAAATACATATTCGTTATATATGATCATGTGCGACCATTCGTAATGTGATGATGTGCGACCATTCGTAATGTGATGGACGAAACATGCTGTGCACCGTATATGCAAATGCATGTTCATTATGTATAATTATGTGCGGCCATTCATAATGCGATGATGGATAAAATATACTGTGCATGCAAGGTGTGGTGCACAGCAGAGGATTCATGCAAAATTAAAAAAATATATAAAATTTTAAAATATTAATTTTTTTTGATAATTATCCATCTAATATGTGGGATAGATGGAAAAACCACCTTCATCACCTTCCTCTTATAAATTCATCGACTCTAGGAGTGGAGGTGTTTTTCAACGAAGGTGACTACGTGGTGTGCAGAGAACATACAATACTTTCAATAGGCCTGGGCAAACAATAAAATTCAGCATAGACCTTGGACCAACTTGTTTGCATCCTTGAGAAATTACTAGACGGACCGGATTTACCGTGGACCTAGGATTAAAACATCCTAGGTTGATTCATTAAACCTTAGGACAAAATTATTAGATGGGTTCATTTCACCCTATACGTCGGTAGATCAGGTCCACCTAATAATTTCACCTCGGTGTGGCCCTGTGCAACTACTACATCAAAAGGTCCAAATGCACGACATAATACCACCCCTAATCTAGATGGCATTCAAAGTATACCTTAACACTAGAGATTGGCCTTCAAATATTCATGATATCTGAATAGCTTGGAGGAGGAAATTTGACCTATCAAGTAGAAGAGCTGCAGAAGAAACTCAAGAATCTTTAAAAAGAAGACTTGTTCTAAATGTGCTATTGTTCAAAAAATTCTACATACCTTCCATAGCTGGTTCCGCATTTATAGCCCGAACAACAGAGACCGTCAGGAAAGGTTATGGAGAACCTTACAACCACTGCTTTAATGTTCCCTTGTCCGAATGTCCTTATGTAGGTTGTGCAGGTGCAAAAGAAAGGAGCTAGCTGGAGCTGAATTCACTGACAAGGAGGTGGCTGCCAAAGAAAGAAAGAAAAAATCTCTTTAGGAACCATCTTCAGGGCTGTGCCACTAATTGTTTTCTTGAATGTGATAACGAACGATGTGATTTGCCCTTTAGCTCTATCAGTAGTCCATTGGAACTTTGCTATGTGGGTTTTATATGAGGTAGTTTGTTCAGGCTGTGAAGAATTATGAGGAATTATCGCGATTGTGAGCATATCAGAGAATAATTGTTGACCTCCACCTTATGTCCCAAGGAATGATTGCAGATCACCTGACTGCAGTTGCTGTGGAAGTTTCTGATATTTGATGGCTACTTGAACCAAAGCTTTCGAACAATAACATTCCGACAGAAACATTGCTGTCTGATAAAAGAAAAGATGTGCTGCCCGACCAGTAACTTAAGATGAGACCAGATAGAGTGCGATCGAGTTAATGTCATCTAAAGTGAGATGATGGAAATGCATGAAGTTGTCTACCTAGATGCAAACGAGAAAAAGGATTCTGGAGGAACCTTTCACCTCTCCGCACAACCCAGTAATAGATGCAGAGTACAAAAGATTCATGTGTTCAAAGATGATGTTCTGTTCTGAATAACCAATAGGATCCAAATACCTGCCTTTGATGCCATATTTAAGAAAATGGAACCTGTTTTCTGCAAAATTACTGATGAACGCAAGAGGAGAAAGTGAATATTTATGCTCATCTATTTTGATTTTGTGTTACACATGGTCGGGTTTCAGATTCATCATTTCGTATCTAGGAGATTCAGAAGATATTTCATGTGGGCATATTAAGAAGACTGGAACACCTTGATGAATCTGATGAATTTCCTGTCCTTCCATTAGAAGAAGAGTTAGTGAATTAGGTCAGAATTGCATGGCCCAAGGATTATGGTACCAGAATTTATTTGGTTACAGCATCATCTGGATAACTAGACTCCTAAATGCCCAACAGTTGGGCAATTATATTATGCTTTGGTGGATTTTTTTTTTCACAGCTGGAACATCCATTTTGACGATCCTCAGAAAAAAAGAAATGATGGCATCTTAGAATAAGCAATGATCGATACCACCTATAGAGTGCAACATTAATTTTCTGGTATACTCATATATTACTTCTCTTGTCAACTTATCAAGTGCTTCTGACCCAAGCTCAGCAAAGGTGTCACAGATAGGCCTGTTCGCATGGGAAACCCCTCACCAACGATGTGAAGGGGAACTGATTACGGCAAGATGGAAGAACCTTGAAAACTACCTGTAACTCATGCATCATGAAGCAAATTTTGATGTTCAATTTTAGAACTAGTTACAAAATAACAGAAGTATTTAATCCTTGTCAGAAAAGGCAGGTAAAGATGGTTTGTAGTTAATATTGTATTGTTCAAAAAATAAAGTATGATTCAGAGACATCTGATAAAATTGAAACGAAACGTATTCAGATAATAACAATTCATTATGGTCATTTCAGGACTAGTTTGAAATTTCCCATCATGATAATAGGAACCATTAATCTTGTCGAGAACCAGTTCTAAGATTTGTTCCATTTAAGAATTGTTCACTTAAGCAAAACAGGAATCAGATTTTACCAATAACAGGATCAGTGAGGTGATTTAAAACCAGAATCAGGTGATTCAACATTTATTTTGATTCTGGATATGAGAATAAATTAGATATATATTTTTTTACAGAAAGATGAAATAGTAAAGATGATTCAGCCAACTGAAAATTGGAGATTTGGAACTCTTGTTGGGGAATATAAGTTGCTCAGTTCAAACCAGTATGTGCGTTACTTGGTAGGAACCTGACTAAGCATTTGTATTGGCATAGGACTGCACAACCATAAATCAGTTTGAATTGGACAATACAGGTCAATTTTTCTAACTAACCATGCATCAGATGCAGATCTCAATGGTAAGATCAATTCAATAAGAAAGCTGAATACTTCCAAGAGATGGAGATAATTATAAATCAACAGAATGTAATCGAAAAAGTGCTTATTTTGAAACAATCAGAAAAGCGAATAGCTTTACATAAATCTTGATCTTGAATGTTACTTTAAATGCACATGGTAATCACTCTTCCTGTCGCCGTTTAAAACTCAAATATTTTTCTTACAACCAATTCTTTTTTGTTGAAGAAGTTTTTACCTCCTTTCAAGATATCCATGCTCTTCAAAAAATAAAAAGTGAGGATAGAGATATCATATATATCTCAATAGGATGATACTGATAATTTATGTTTTTATACAAGAATGAGGGGGCAACTCAGCAACTGAAAAGTAGGCAATTTTTATCCTTTTTGGGTGACACCTGGTACGGATCCTCCAATATGTTTCACAAGTTTCAATCTCAAAATTTTTTGTTCACAATTCAGGGTTATATGACTTATTTTTATTAATTAATCAAAATACAATTTCTTATATGTCAAGACTATTGTATTGTTCCTAGTAAAGAATCACATGCTCTACAACGTTTTCTCTTCTTCTACACAAGTAATTCAATTTTCATCAAGCTACCACCCAACTAATGCATTCAATTGCCTTGGTTTGCCATTTTAAACAACACAGAATGATGCAGTATGTTAATCCATATTAAATAGCACAAGAAACATAATAAGAAATAATTGCCATGTATTTTTATGGCTTTGTAGTAGAATAATTCTACCTTTTAAAGAATGACATACAATAAATCCGTGCATGAAGCTACAGTTTCATTGTTTTGTTCCGTGACTGCTTTTTGAGGTTCAGTGATACTATGAAGTCCTGTATTTCATGTGATACTATGTTCCATTTTTTTTTTTTTTTTTGGGGTTAGTTTCCATAGGTTCAATTCTCACTTTGTGTTTTCTTTTTATGATTGATGTCTTCTATCAAACTAAAGGTACAAAAGTCATGATTCATAATACTAGACTATATCACCCCAAAATTGGGATACTGCTAGTTGCTTATTTCATATACTTTAACAAGATAAAAATGAGATAAATATCAGCAGTATAACAAACAACCTTTGCACAGGAATAAGCAGTGAATGTGGGAAAAACAGTGTGTTCTTGCTTACAAGTCCAAAATTCAAGTTGATTTGTCCAAAAAGATCTTAAGCAAGCTACAACATTCCATTACCACTTGCATATTTTCCCCACATCCTAGCCTCTAATATTCTAGGTAAGGGTTGTATGTCATATCATTGTGATTCACCTGTTTCCTCTGCTTTTTAGAAGTGGAGTAGAATAAATGCAGTATTTCAACTTGACCATGAGAAATTCTAACTTCATCTTTCTCTTCTTTCTTTCTTTCTTTATTTTTTTCTTTTTTCTTTTTTTGAGAAGACACCTCAACTGCTTTATCTCCCAAGTCTCCACCATCTAAGTCATCACCTAACCCAAGTAAGATCATTTTTCATAGCATACTACTGCCTTCCGAGATTAATTACAAATCACTTAGTCAATTTGCATGCTCTGGCTCAAAAAACTCATTCTCCTCTTTGAAATTTTGATGAGTTTATCACACTTGAAGAAACTCATTGTGTAGAAATGACTGGCATCCAGATTTTGCCATCCTATATGTTCTTCCAAGCAAAATCTCGATATTGGAGTGAGCCTAATTCCTGACTTTCTGAATAGCACAAGGTCTGCAATTCATGGATACCCTTCTTCAACCCATACTACCCCTCGAGCCCTTTGCCTATCAATAAAAGCACATTAGATAGCCAATAGCATTTCTTGCATGAGGATAGGCACAGCTCTCACAATTAATGCAGTTACAGCTATGTGATGAAGTTATTACAGCTATGAGGATAAGCCTCTAATATTCTAGGTAAGGGTCCGTATGTCATACCACTGAAACTCACCTCTTTCCTCTGCTTTTTAGAAGTTAGTAGAATAATTGCAGTATTTGAACTTGACCATGAGGACGTAATTCTAACTTCCTCAACCCTTTGACACCTCACCTTCTTGATCTTCTAGTCCCCACCACCTAAGTTATAACCTAACCCAAAGTAAAATCACCTTGCACTGCAAATTATCACCTTCTGATATTATTCACAGATTGTCTAGTCAACTTGCAATGCTTAGCCTCAAAATGACACCAAAGAAGTTGACCTATGCATTTTGAACTCCACTTAATCCAATCTCATCTGTGAAATTTTTAATGATTATCATACTAAAGGTCCATGTTGCTCAGAAATGACTGGCAAATGTTTGGCATCCACATATTTTTCCTCTGTCCTGCATGTTCTTCCAAGCAAAAGTTTCCATATTGGTGTCAGCCAACAAAGAACTTCAAATAATTCCTGACTTACTGAATGGCATGAAGTCTGCAATTCATGGATAAAATACATACCCTTCTTAAACCCCATGTTACCCCCTGAGCCCTTTTCTTATTCATAAAGGTGCATTAGATAGCCAATAGAATTTCTTGCATGTGGATAAGCACAGTCTCTCTCTCTCTCTCTCTCTCTCTCTCTGAGAAAAAGAGGATAAGCACAGTTTTTGCAATTCAGGCAGTTACAGCTATAACTCTGTGAAATAAGAACATCATGATAGGAAGATAAAAAGAGGAGGAAATATTCGATTGTCTGGAAAAGTAAATTTACATATAAATCATCATAAAAAATTGTATCTCAATAGGCTGGATTGATGGAATGGAGTATCTATGGTATCTAGAAAAAAAACATGCTAAAATGGGAGCCCTAGGATTTGAATGCTTAGATTCCTATATTTCAAAAAAAAAAAAAAAAAAAAAACCATTCATGAATGGTCCAGTGTATAGAGGAATTCGATGTTGATTTATTATAAATTAGGAAATTAATGTTCCATATGTACACTGAAAGAATAAAGTGAAAAAAAAAAAAAAAAATTAGGATATGAGGCACGACCCATTTGTAAGTTCAAATAGATAACGTTGTAATCTGCAGACACTCAACTGAGTTATGAAGACAAGGTGTTAAAAGATAAATCAATTTCTGTAATAACTCAGACCTATGAGAATTCTCTGACAAAGAAAGAAGGAAAAAATGCTAAGATAACAAAATTGGCACTCAAACAATAGTTGAGTACAGCGACAGAAAGATAAATACTTCCCCAATTTTGTCCAGCATAAATTCAACCACTCTTCACCAAAAAGATAAAGAGACCTCAAAAGGCATGTCTCCAAAAATTTTGTCAACATCTTGCTGAACATTTAGCTTAGACGACAAGAAATGATGAATTAATAGCATGGTGTTTTCTCTTTTCTATTTTTAAATTTGGAGAAGATAATAATATGCATGTGCTTAAGTTTCCTACCATGGACAAAGTGGAATTAATGCAGTCTTCCAAGCAACCTTATGAGAATAAATTCTCATCTGTCGGACCATTTTAGTGGAAATGTAGGTCATATATCCTCCTTTAATGTTAAATTTAGGGAAGAAAGCATCCATAAGCATCCAATCAATAAAGTTTGCAACAAGCAGGACAAAAGACCTCCAATGCAGAATTCGATAAAGGGTTACTTATAATGAGATGATCATATGATACAATTATCAAAAACTAACAGGCAATTAATATCCTTTCAGAAGGCAAAAGAATCTACAACCTACAATGCAACTAATCAGAAATCAAACCTTCTACCAATCAAGTACAAAAAAACCAAAAGTTATCAATCATTATCATCCATCAACCAGTTTTCAGACTTACAGCATGCACACAAAACTCCCAAACATCTATTCTGAAGTCGAAGCATGGACAGGCAATGGAATCCCCACCATCACCACTGCGCCCTCCCTCCCAGCCTCGCATCCCTTCCGGTGTTCGGCGCTGGTCCGGCATATCGGGCAGAACCGGGACCTCAACAGCCAAGAATCCACGCACTGGGCATGAAAGCTATGCTTACAAACAGGCAACAGCCTGCACCGCTCCCCAATCTTAAAGCTCTCCAAGCACACCGCGCAATCCACCGCGCCGCTTCCCTTCTCCCCGGCCTTGAAATCATAGCAGGGGAGCTTCTCCAGATCGTCCACCGACAGGCCGCCGCTCACCTCGTCGCTCCGGTCTGCTCTCGCGGCGGCGCTGAGGCCTCGGAACGCCCTCCCGACGACGCAGACGTGGATGAGCACCAGAATTCCGATGCCGACGAAGAGCAGCACAACCGAGACCACGATGGCCATCACCGTTATCTGCGCCGCGATGCTGAGAAGCCTGTTGGTCATTCCAGCGGCCTTTCTTGGATCCACCTCTCGTTAGGGTTCCACACCTTTCATCCCACCGTCACTCCTCGATGGTTTTGGTGCAATTAGGAACCCAGCAACGCATGTCTCCGTCTCCTCCCACGTACATCCGAGTTCGCACAGGATTCTTCTCGGCATGCAGATATAAGACAAGACTTCGAGTCGGGCGAACGATTTCGGTGAGAGGGAGAGGAAAAAAAAATTAAATAAATAAATGCCAATTCAGATAAGATTCTTCTCCGAGTTTAGAAATGGAGGGAGGGGTTCTTTTGGGCGTGCTCTGTTTTGGTTTTGAGAGTGGTGGATTGGGGGAGGAGAGCTGAGTTAGTGAATGGATTGGTGAAGAGGAGGAGTAGGTGATGAATTATGACGGGGGGAGGAAGTAGGGAGTAGGAAGGACGAAATGGCGGAGACGATGAGAAAAGGATGGGATGGCAGGCCGTTCGTCATCTTCATTGATGTTTTGTCTCGTTCTGATTAATTTCTTTTACCGTTTTATTTACTGGGAAGGAGACTGACAGGAAGCAAAGTTGGATATTTTCTTTTTTTTTTTATGGAAGGAGAGGGGGACGAAAACGATGGGCTGGTTTGCAAATTACCCAGCTCTACTCCTTGGAAACAGTTTGGAGAAAAATGCGGCTAAACAAACCAAACGGCGGGATAGGTCGCTTGTCCTTGCCATTTTGGGCGGGTCAAAATCTGGGCGTTGGAGTGCTGATCTCCGACGGTTTGGCCTAATTTCCGATGACCGGAGATGACTGCGGTCTAAGGAAACGTGAAATCCGGGATTCTGACGATTTTATCCCTCATTTTTCTTATTAGTTAGTAGTTACTATAGTTCGTTTTTTTTTTTTTTTTTTTTAATTTGAAAGCAGTGGTATAAGTATTTTTGATGAAAGGATAAATATCATCAATTTTGAATTCATTTTCTCATTTGTTTATTGTTTTTACGTAATATTATCAATTTTGACCTTTTACATTATTTAAGGAAAGAAACGATCTAAAGTCAAGATCCCATAGCGTGAGGAATACTTGATCAAAGATCTACTCTTTCCAAGGATTTTGAGGTCATGATCAAAGAGATCTTAATTCCCACGCAACCGTGGCGACCTAGGTCATCCAACTACCATGTAATGTCGTTGGATATTTAAAACGAAGGAAGAAAATTCAAAGGAGCGATCTTTAATATTGGATCTTCTCCGGATCAATTGTTAATCTTCAATTCACTAGTAGAGTATATTCAAATTCAAATAGGCATTATTACAAGTATGATCAAACCATCAATCTTACTATATGTTGGTGCAAAAATTCGCCGGCGTCGGAGAAGCTAGAGTCGAGGGTGTCGCGGTCACCACCGGGACCAGCAAAGGAAGTCTAAACCAGAGTTGGGGGTGCTCCGGCAAGACCCTCCGACGCTCAAGTCAGTTCTCTGCCTCAACAAGAATGGAGTGCTCGAACGAAAATTTTAGCAGAGTTTTGAGATAGAAATTAGAGCTTAGAGAATAACGTATCTGGGATCCCCTTTTTATAGGCGGAGGGTGCAATAGACTGATAGCGACGTTTGTAACCGTCTGGCAGTGGGCCGTTTGGGGTCAGGAGGAGCTTGTTATGAAGAGTAGTGGAGTAGAATCATGACCATCACCGTGACCTGCCACGTGGAGTCTGTTGCGGGGAGTGGAGCGGCGTTCGTTGTCGTGACTTGCCAGAGAGTGGAGGAGCCGCGCGGTATCCGTCACAGGAAGTGGAGCAGAGTCGTGGCCATTACTGTGGCCTGCCAGGGAGTGATGGAGCCGCGCAGAATCCATCGCAGGAAGTGGAGCAGAGTCGTGGCCGTTACTATGGCCTGTCAGGGAGTGATGGAGCCGCACGGAATCCATCGCAGGAAGTGGAGCAGAGTCGTGGCCATTACTGTGGCCTGCCAGGGAGTGGTGGAGCCGCGCGGTATCCGTCGCAAGAAGTGAAGCAGAGTTGTGGCCATTACTGTGGCCTGTCAGGGAGTCCAGGCCTGTCGGCCGAAGCTTGGTTGAAGCATCTGTGGAGAGAGGTAGCTATCCATCTTAGAGGAGCTCGGATATTGCTGGCGAGCCTTCTATCGTTGGACGTTAATACTATAGGCGAGGGCCATCCGCTGTAGGAGCTCAGTCAGAGGCTTTCCGTAGACGAAGTTCGGTTTCATGCAAAATTCGGCAAAGGGTCGACCGTCAGCGGATGTCGGATAGCGCTGGAGGGATCCAGCTGCTGGAATCCGTATGCCGTAAGAGTTCGTCCGGAGTCTATTCACTACAGGAGTTCGGTTGGAGTCCGATCTCCGTAGAAGCTCGGATGGGGATCATTTGTCGAGAGAACTCGGTCGAGGCCTGCCTGCAATGGAGATCCGAAAGGAATGCGTCCACAATGGGAGCTCGGATGAAGGCTTATAGTGAAAATCCAACGCGGGCCATTCGTAGTAGAAATTTGAAGCAGACCGCTTGCGGTAGAAGTTCGGAGTCCGGCCTTTGTAGGAGTTCGGATGAGATCTACCTGCAACAGGAGTTCTAGGCGGAAGTCCGGCTCCCGTAGGAGTCCGGATGAAGACTACCTACAGCCGGAGTTCGGGGAAGAAGTCCGGCTCCCGTAAAAGTCCGGATAAAGTCTTCCTGCCGTCGGAGTCGGGGACGAAGTCCAGCTCCCGTAGGAGTCCGGATGAAGTCTACCTGGAGTTGGAGTCGGGGATGAAGTCCGGCTCCTGCAGTCGGGGACGAAGTCCGGCTCCCGTAGGAGTCCGGATGAAGTCTTCCTGCAGTTGGAGTCGGGGACGAAGTCCGGCTCCCGTAGGAGTCCGGATTAAGTCTTCCTGCAGTTGGAGTCAGGGACGAAGTCCGGCTCCCGTAGGAGTCCGGATGAGTTCTTCCTGCAGTTGGAGTCCGAGACGAAGTCCGGCTTCCGTAGGAGTCCGGATGAAGTCTTCCTGCAGTTGGAGTCAGGGATAAAATCCGGCTCCCGTAGGAGTCCGGATGAAGTCTTCCTACAGTTGGAGTCGGAGACGAAGTCCGGCTCCCGTAGGAGTCCGGATGAAGTCTTCCTGCAGTTGGAGTCGGGGACGAAGTCCGGCTCCCGTAGGAGTCCGGATGAGGTCTAGAGGGTGGTCGATCATCGTGGAAACTTGGGTGGAGTCCGTCCGTCGTGAAGAATCTTGTCGATGCTGGTGGGGGTTTATCCATCGGCAAAATTTGAGAATATTGCAGAGGCTCGACCGTCGGAGAGGTTCGGAAAGATGTCGTCGAAGGTCGGGAGTCGGTAGAATCCCTGAAGGGTCACTCATGTCACGAACTTCGGCTGGGGGGGTATTTTATACCCAACACCAGTCCCCCTACTTTCGAGTTTGAGTTTCGAATGAAGGAAGTACAGAGAAATTTTTACAGCCGAAGTTGTCCCCTTGAATCCTGTGCACGATCACTCTCAGATATTCTGGCATTTAATGCGCGCGTGTTGGAGTCTTTTCAAATCGGAGCGATCTGAAGGGATCTTTCGAAATTTTCGCTGGAGCGTTGGCCCAGGTACGGTGCAGTAATGGCTTTGTCAGCTGTCAGCCGCTTTTAGCCGCCTGCTATGGCGAGTGGGACACGTGGTGAGCGTGGGTCGGCCTGGGGAGATCCGCGATCATTATAGCACCGGATCCCATGATCTATTTAAACCCGCCTTTCCGCCTTCAGGAGTCTCATTCCGCCTGAAAGTTCTGTCGGTGTCTGCCTTCTCTCCGAGAGCTCTGACCTTCCTTGGCGTCCACCTTGGCCCTAAGCGTTCTTCTAGTCATCCCTGTCCTCGTACCTCTACATCCTTCGGAGCGACTTAGGTTAGTCCCAAAACTTTCATTTCTCTTCTTGCCATCTAGGTGCCCTTTCTCCTCCATTTTTCTTCCGCCGTATTCTCCTGGTTTGGTCCCCCGCGAACCTTTCGCCTCTTATTTCGCCTGATTTCTCCGGAATTTTTAGGATCCTTGCTTGAAATATCTTCTGGCACCTCCGCCTCTAGTGGATCCAGGAGTTCGTCTGCCTCAGTCCCCCAGAACCCTCATACTGTAGACAAACCCTCATCTAGGGCTGGGCCTCACCCGATTTTTACGCCGGACGTCATTCCTTGTTCTCTGACTCCGGATGAACTTTTACTGATAAGGGTTCAGTATGGAGTTCCTCCGGAGTACGATCTGGAGCTTCCCGATCTCGCCGACCGGGCTAGCACCCCCCACCTGGCCGTTTCTGTCTGTACCAGGAGGCCTTCCATGCTGGGCTCCGTCTTCCGCTTCCACCCTTCGTCGTCGCTCTTTTCTATTTTTTAGACATTTCTTTGGCTTCAGTCGCGCCGAATTCCTTTAGGTTTCTGATAGGGTTCCTCTCCCTTTTCCACGTAGTCGAAGTTCAGCCATCTCTTTCTTTGTTTAGGTATTTTTACACCTTCAAGCACCACCCTTCGGCAAAAGACTGGTGGTACTTCTCCCCCCAGTTCGGCAAGAAGGGGTTACTGAAGGGTGCTCCCTCTTCAATCCATAATTGGAAGGGGAAGTACCTCTACGTCCAGTGCCCGATCTTTAAGCTGGGACTGCCCCCTTGGGGCTCCCTGAGGGACTCTGTCCGTCGGGCCCCCAGCCTGGGGGAGGACGACCTTCAGGCCATCCGAAAGCTTCTTAGTTATTCGACTCCTTCCCTTCCCAACCTTCTGAAGGAACAGCTTTTGTTCAACATCGGCTTGAGCCCCCTAGATCCTGCGAGTATCCCATCTTTCCTTTCCTCTTCTTTTCTCCTGCTCTTCTTCTCTCTCTTTTTTTTTTTTGCACGTCACTTCTTCCTTTTTCACTCCATTACTGATCTCTTTTTCTCTCTCTTCTTTTTTTCTCTTTTTTCTCTCTTTTTTTTTTTTTTAGGAATGGACGCCGAAGCAGCACGGATGCTCGCCAGGGGCCTCAAGGCTCACAAAAGAAAAGGCGCCGCGACCTCTGGATCGGCAAAGAAGGCCAGAACGGAGGAGACGAACTCGGCCACACCTGCCCAGATGGTACTCACGGTCGACGTTCCGTCAGACGCTGAGCCCCCGGCTCCCCGGGCCTCTTCAAGGAGTTCTCCCGCTGAGGTTCCCGCCTCAGGGGTCCGCTTCGAGGAGGTGCCAGGGGTTGAGAGGGGGAGGAGAAGGAAGACGGTGGCCCGCAGGGTGAGCAGCCGTCGGGCCGCCATCGAAGAGTCCCACGGTTCCGAAGAAGAGTCGGGGGAGAATCCTTTTAATGACAAGGACCTGATAAAGCGACTGGTCGATGGCTGCGTCCTGCCCAAAGTCATCCAGAGGATCGTTCGCGCCGATCCCGAACAGCGGGTTTGGGACTCTCTAGGATCCTTCCTCGAGGTAAACAGATTCACTTTCCTCCTTCCCCTCGCACCTTCATTTAATTAGCTTCTCAAGTTTCGTTCTGACCTCCTAGCCGTCCTTGCAGATCGGGCACCAACTCCTTGCCAACATCGAGGTGATGAACCGGACGAGGAGAGATGCCATCCAGGCGGAGGAGGGTCGTCAGGCCGAAGCCACCCGCCTCAAAGAAAAGGCTGCTGAGGTAGCCAACCTCCAAGAGGCCCTTGAGAAAGAAAAGCAGGCCTCGGAGGAGATGGTGAGGAAGGCGGAGGCCGAGGTCGCAAATTTGACGGAGCAGATTCCGGTTCTGATCTCGGAGGCCAGGGTCCTAGCAGCGGAGGAGTTCAAGGCCTCTGTGGAGATGAGGGACCTGAACGTCAAGTTCGGTCAAGAAGCATTCATCAAAGGATTCGAGCTCTGTCAAGAGAAGGTGGTCAAGAAATTTCCCGAGCTTGACCTCAGCTTCTTAGACGAGGCGTTTGAAGACGAAGCCGGGCCCTCTCCCACTGCCACTGCCACCGCAGCCCCCCTTCCGAGAACACCGAGCTCCCCAACTCCTATTTCAGAAGTCTGAGACCTCTGACTTTGTATTTTTCTTTTATTATAATTTTTTTTTTCTCTTTTGTCTTTAAGAAACATTCAATCAATAAAATTGGGTTTCTCCTTATGGAGGGCTTCTCCACTCCTCTTCCCCCCCCTTTTTTTTTCTCTCTACAATGAGACGCGTCTTGACGCTTTTGTCTTCCGATGGCAGTGTCCTGCCGAAGCGCTTCCCTTGCCACAGAAAATTTCGCTGAAGTCCACGATCCAACGTCTGAAGAAAAAAGTTCGTCATTTAACAAAAAGGTCGAAGGAGATGGACGGCGAATTTCGCAGGTTGAGGGAGAGTCATTCTAAGGCCACCGTGGAGGCCACCTACTTTTGGAACCTCCATGTGAAGGGGATCATGGAGTACAGTCGGAGGAAGGCAAACTTCGAGAAGGAGCTAGAGGAACACAAGAAGCGCGCCAGCGATCGGTCTTGGGCTCAAGCTGCCAAGATCAGCTCTCTCAGGGCAGAGCTGTCAGCTGCACAGGAGAGGATCAGCCAGTTGGAAGGAAGCTCGTCCTGGCTTTCGACTCGGGCTGACCGCGATCGAGAATGGTCGAGGAAGTTCTCCGACCTTCAGCAACAGCTCCAGAATGCCAAGGCGAGCTATAACGCGTGCCGGGCCGACTGGTGCAAATAGATGGACGATTATAGGGGGAAGCTCAGGATGGCGACCGACAAGATTGCCCGCCTTCGAAGGCAGTTATCTGAAGGAGCTCCGTTTGCTCCTGTTCGGGATCCCGACGAACTCCAATCCCTGAGAAGAATCGTAGAAGAGCTATCTGTCGCCCTTGGGGAGAGAAAGGTCGAGCTGCAGCAATTGAAGATCCAGCTGGTATACGAGAATGTTGCCCAGCTATGCAACCCAAGAGGGGGGGGTGAATTGGGTTTCTAAAAAATTTTAAGCCCAACAGATTACTTATGAAGATCAAAACAAAGACTTTAATTCAATATTAATTACCTAAAGCAGGAATGCAAGAATATAATAAAGAATTAAAGTGAAGTGATAAAGCACACCACAAACACAAGGATTTATAGTGGTTCGGTGCTAACCTTGCACCTACATCCACTCCCCAAGATCCTACTTGGGAATTTCAATCCACTATCCTTTGTATTCTACCCGAATACAAAACGTCGGAAACTCCGACACTAGCTATCCCAAGCAAGATCACTTGTTTCCCGGGTACAAGTAAACCCAAAACACTCCGATTTCAGGTTCGGATCAACCTTTCCTTGTTTTGAAAATCCTCCAAAAACAAGAACAAAAACTCACAAAGAGTTAGAAAATTTTGAGCACAGATTAATACAATAACAGCTCCTTAAATGAGCGAATATAACAATAAAAGCTTTACTCAAATGAAGAACCCCTTTTTCGGATTTTCTCAAAGTGGATGAACGTTTGAATGCTTGAGAAGAGGTTGATTGTTGATTGAAGATCTCTTGAAAGCTTTGAAACAATCTCTAGATCAAGGTTGAAACAATAGGCGTGAAGAATTCTCTCCTTGAAAGATCTTGCTTTTCTCTTTCACACTCTCTCTGGTATATTGTGGATCCTCTCTCTTTTTTTTTTTGGATTTTTTGTTGATTTCAGACTTTTTCTTGCAAATTTTGGATCCTCTCTTCTGTTCTTCTCATTTTTTGATTTCACGTTTGATCCGCTATTTAATCTGCAATTTCTTTCACCATTTAAAGCATTTTGTAGCATTAGAAGCAAGAGAAAATAATTTAGGTAGATAAAGAGCCGTTAGAGCAATTTTAGAAAGCATAAATGGCAATTAAAACGGGCAAAAAAATAGCTGTTGCTGATATTTTCCGTCGCAGGGGTCGACTCATGCATCAGGAGTCGACTCATGAGTCGACTTCTGTTGCACAGACCAGAAGGTCTGATTTCTGAATTTTTAGGCTCAAATCAGCAGAGGTCGACTCATGAGTCGACTCATGCCTTGTGGGTCGACTCATGAGTCGACTCACAGGTCGTGCCAAGTCAAAAATCCAGCGTGCCATGGGAATTTTTTGCGTGCCATTCAGCTCATAGTGCCATGAGTTGACTCATGAGTCGACTCATGCACTTCAAACCTTCATAACTTCAAAAATATAAGTCCAAATACAATAAAATTTTCACCAATAGTTTACAAATCATTTGTTCTATCAAATGATACTATCAAATCAGAATTTTAGTAAAATTATGATTTTGCCCTTGAAGAGCATAAGGACTTTTTCATTTTAAAATTATTTGTATCCCTTCAATCTGCTTTGTAATCATCAAAATCAATCTAGGAGCAACAATCTCCTCCTTTTTGATGATGACAAAATATTTGAACAAAAATATTTATGTTAATGCATTAATTTCAAAAGAATCCATTATAGGTGTATATGCTTGAAAAGAGTATGATTCTTTTGGCATGTAATATAAATGCAAAAATAGTTTGTCCTTTTTCTTAAAGATTTGAAAAGGGTATTAGATCATTTTGAGTTTAAGATATATCAGAGCAAGAGAAGAGAAATAAATTTTGCAATGTATCAGAGCAAGAAAAATAATTTTTTTTACAATGTTATCAGAAAAGATTTTACAATGTATCAGAGCAAGAAAATTTTATAATATATCAGAGAAAATTTCACACTGTATTAGAGCAAATGTCAGAGAAAATTTCATACTGTATCAGAGCAAATGTCAGAGAAAATTTCACACTGTATCAGAGCAAATGTTATAATATATCAGAGAAACTTTCACACTGTATTAGAGCAAATGTCAGAGAAAATTTCACACTGTATTAGAGCAAATTTGAATTTTGAAATATATCAGAGCATAAAAAAAAATACTTATTTGCATTGTTCTTATGATTTTGCTTTTGATGGATGGCTTTTTGTTTAATTTCTGTCTGATACCAAATTTCGATACCAAATTTCTCAAAGTTTTGTTTAATTTCTCCAATATTTGTTTCCCAATATTTTTTTTTTAATCTTCCAATTTTTATTTAATTTCTCAAGTTTGGTTTAATCTTCCAATTCTTGTTTTTGTTTAATTTCTCAAGTTTGGTTTAATCTTTCAATTCTTGTTTAATTTCTCAAGTTTGGTTTAATCTTCCAATTCTTGTTTAATTTCTCAAGTTTGGTTTAATCTTCCAATTCTTGTTTTTGTTTAATTTCTCCCCCTTTTTTTTTCATAATTTAGGGTTTTGCTTTTTGTTTAATTTTAATTTTTGTTTTTGTTTAATTTCTCCCCCTTTTTGACATCATCAAACATAGTTAACTCTTCCTTTTCTTTTTCTGAAATATTCTTTAATTTCTTCTCCTTTAGAGTTTTTCACAGATGTTTGCTCCCCCTTAATATAGCAATTATCAACAGCAAACAACAACAAGGAGAAGACAATATTTCAACAAGAAGAAAATATATAACCAAAATATGATCATTACAAAGAGGTAGAAATATAGGTAAAAGATGATTCCATTAATATCATAATTGTTTCAATACATAGTTCTTAAAAATAAAATTCAACCAGCTAATTGTCAATACATGGCCCCGAGGTATAGATCCTAGAACAAGACACTAACACCTAGGATCTAGTAAAGATCAAGATAAGTCAATGATCGGAGTCATCAGATATAGGGTGAGGAGATGATGGATCAGAAGTGCGTCCTCTACCCCGTCTGCCTCTGGCACGAGCAGGAGTACGAGATGAACTGGGTGGCTGAGAACGCTGAGATGCTAGGGACTGAACAGAAAGGGTGAGTCTAATAGAATCAAGTACGTTCAGTGCTCTGGAAACAGATTGAAGTAGAGCAGTGAACTGGGTGGTAGCATGCTCACTCGATCCTCGGATCTCTTTCCTCAGTAATTCATATCCACCTTCTAGTGCTCCTCTGAGCCTGCCAGCCTCTGCAGTGAGGTCTGTGACCTCAATAGTTGACTCCTGTGGCTGGGGATGGGCCAATGCAAGGACTTGCCCCTGCAAGTCAAGAACTCTGCCAGTTAGTCTCCAGACTGTGTCCTCAAGCTGCTGTATCCTGACGGACTGATCTGATATCATCTGAAACACAGTGGAGATGTAGGGAGTAATGGTCTGATCAGAAGAGGTGGCTCCAGGTGTAAAAGAAGTACTACCCCACTGGCTAGACAGCAAATAAGCCACACGCTGAGAAATATGCTCGATCTGATCATCAGCCAGTCTGAACTCTGAATGAGGTGCTCTGCTCTCTGGCTGATACACTGGTGTGGGCATCCTAGTAAACTCTGAAGGGCCAGCCTCAGTATCAGGAATGAACTGGGTATCTGGTGAAGCTGCCCTGAAGTCATGTACAGGAGAAGATGGACCTTCTTCTTCTACCCTGCCTTCAGTTCTGTCTTCAGCTCTTTCCTCAGTTCTTTCTTCAGAGCCCTTGATCCAACCACCAACAGTCTTTGTAATTCTCATTCGGTGCAGGCTGTGTTGGTTGAAAGTGTCCACATGTGAGAGTTTGGTAGCAGCCTCCCTCTCACAACTAACTCCAAACCTCCTAAATACTCTGGTAAGGGCCATACCATAAGGCAAGTGTGCCTTGGATCTATTCAAAGTTTCTCTCATGGCCTCTATCATAAGTGCAGGGAGGTTTAGGGGGATCTGAGTGATGACATGAAACATGACACATACATCTCTACCAGACAGTAAGTCATGTCTACCACTCCTAGGAAAAAAGAGTTTTGTTACAATCTGATGCAGGACCCTCATCTCAATGGACAATAGCTTTGCTTCCAATTTGTTTAAACTTCCTGAAAAAGCTTCTCCTAAGATAATTCTGATCCCTTCTTCTTTAATTGGGAGTTCCATATATGAGTATCCTTCACTAGGCAACTGAAGTATTTCTCCCAATATCCTAGAATCCAAGCATATGTCAATCCCCTTGACTGTTGAAGTCACTGACCCGTTTCCATAATTTAGGTTCTGGTAGAACTCTCTGACTAGATCAACATAGGTGACTTCCTTAAGGGAGCAGTAAAGTTTCCATCCTTGATTTTTTATCTTGGTAGCAAAAGTAAAGCCTTCTTTCTCAAAGAACCGAAAATCTATATTTTTTTCGGTTTCTACTTTTCTATCAGAAAGAGGATTTACACTGGGGCTTATGGAGGATTGAGAGGGACCTTGAGCAGGTACTGAAACTGGAGTGGGAACACTGGAAGACTGAACATGCCTTTTCTTTCGGACAATTTCCTCAGGCTCACGGATTGATTTCCTTCTTTGGGGAAGTTTCATCTTTGGAGCCATATCCAATAAAGTAGCAGACAAGAAGACTTGAATTGAGAGGAGGAGAGATCACAAGAGAGTAAAGAGGAATTTTAGTGGAGAAAAGAAGTGGATTTTGGAAGTTCGGTGAAGTGCTAGGGCACGTTCCAACCGCGCCAAGCAATGCGAGAAAGCACGAGAAATCTCTTTTCCAAGGAGGCGATTTTTTGGTGGAGAGTAGGAGGGAGAATTGCCTCGAGATAAATCCTTGGATTTGGAGCAAAAAGAGTTGGAAAGACGGCTTTTGGAAGAAGAACGATGGGAAGATGAGTCGTCTCACAAACAGTAATCCTTATAAAAACAATGAACCCGTTGAAAGTTTGTGGGATTTACAAGTTTGCCATTGAGTCGACTCATGGGGGTCGACTCATGAAGTTCAGAAATTCAGAAAAAATGCAAATAAATTCCAGAAAAATTCAAAATTTTGGGAGAAGGAATTTTGCTCAATGATAAGTTTTTAGAGTAATAAATCTGAGCTTTTGGGACCAGGATGGATGTTGAAAATTGAGCTCTAATCAATTCTTTGAAAATTGAGAAATTTTAGGCAAATGGATCTAGAATTCCTAGATTTCTCCTAATTTCACAGAATCTATCCTCACTAAGGGCCTTTGTAAAGATATCGGCTAATTGATTTTCAGTGCAAACGTATTCAAGAATTACATTTTTGTTTTGAACATGTTCTCTTATAAAATGATGTCTTATTTTAATATGTTTAGATCTTGAGTGTTGAATTGAATTTTTAGATAGATTTATGACACTTGTATTATCACATTTTATTGGTGTTTCATTAAGTTTGATTCCAAAATCTTCGAGTTGTTGCTTAATCCACAAGATTTGAGCACAACAACTTCCGGCTGCAATGTATTCGGCCTCAGCCGTAGACAGTGCCACCGAATTTTGTTTCTTGCTAAACCATGAGATTAGGTTAACTCCAAGAAATTGGCAAGTTCCACTTGTGCTTTTTCTATCTAATTTACATCCAGCAAAATCAGCATCTGAATATCCTAATAAATTAATTTGTGAGTCCTTAGAGTACCATAATCCTAGAGTTTGAGTACCATTTAAGTATCTAAGGATTCTTTTAACAGCATTCAAATGAGATTCTTTAGGATTAGATTGATATCTAGCACATAAGCAAACACTAAACATTATATCAGGCCTACTTGCAGTTAAATATAATAATGAGCCAATCATACCTCTATAGTATTTTAAGTCTACGCTTTTACCTTCATCATCCTTGTCAAGCTTACATGAGGGACTCATTGGTGTGCCAATTGGTTTGCAGTTCTCCATTCCAAATCTTTTGAGTAGTTCCTTGGTGTACTTACTTTGGGTGATGAAGATTCCCTCTTTTGATTGTTTGATTTGGAGTCCGAGGAAGAAGGTGAGTTCTCCCATCATGCTCATCTCGAACTCTCCCTGCATAAGCTTAGCAAAGTCTTGACAAAGGGATTCATTAGTAGACCCAAAAATTATGTCATCAACATAAATTTGTATAATTAGCATATCATTTTGGTTTCTTTTAATAAATAGGGTTGTATCTACATTGCCTCTTGAGAAACCATTATTTAGTAGAAATTTGCTTAGCCTTTCATACCATGCTCTAGGTGCTTGTTTTAGACCATATAAAGCTTTATTTAATCTAAAGACATGATTGAGAAAAGCATGATTTTCAAATCCAGGGGGTTGTTCTACATATACTTCTTCAGAAATATATCCATTTAAAAATGCACTTTTAACATCCATTTGAAATAGTTTGAATTTCATAAAGCAAGCATAAGCAAGTAGAAGTCTAATGGCTTCTAATCTAGCAACAGGTGCAAAGGTTTCATCAAAATCAATTCCTTCTTCTTGATTATATCCCTTAGCAACCAGTCTTGCTTTATTTCTAATTACATTTCCATGCTCATCTAATTTGTTTCTAAAGACCCATTTTGTTCCAATTATTGAGTAATCTTTAGGTCTTGATACTAAGGTTCAAACATTATTTCTTTCAAATTGATTAAGTTCCTCTTGCATAGCATTAATCCAGTTATGATCATTTTCAGCCTCTTCAAAAGTTTTAGGTTCAAGTTGAGATACAAAAGCACAATGATTAAGTACATCTCTAAGTGAAGAACGTGTTTTTACCCCATGCATAGGATCACCGATAATTAACTCCTTAGGGTGGTTGTGAACATACCTCCATTTCTTGGGTAGGTCATTTGTACCTTGAGGTTGTTCTTGAATTTTTTCACCTCTTTCATTTTGTTCGTCTTCTTGATCCTTGTCTTTTGGAGTTGCTGAGTCTTTCAGAGTGATCTCCTTCATACCTTCTATTAGTGGCTCTGCATCATCAACACCCTCATTCTTCCTTGAAGGAAGATCGTTAGATTCATCAAAAATAACATGTATGGACTCCTCAACTACTAAAGTTCTTTTGTTGAAAACTCTAAATGCTTTACTAGTGGAGGAGTAACCTAGAAAGATTGCTTCATCTAATTTTGCATCAAATTTACCAAGTTTTTCTTTGCCATTATTTAATACAAAACATCGGCAATCAAAAACATGAAAATATGCAATATTTGATTTTCTTCCTTTCCAAAGTTCATAGAGGGTTTTCTTTAAAAATTATCTAATTAAAGCACGATTTAAAATGTAACTTGCTGTGTTAATTGCTTCCGCCCAAAAATATTTTGGAAGGTTGCTTTCACAAAGCATGGTACGGGCCATTTCTTCTAAGGTTCTGTTTTTCCTTTCAACTACCCCATTCTGTTGGGGTGTCCTTGGAGCAGAGAAGTTATAGCCAATTCCATTTTCATCACAAAAATTTTTAAAATCTTGATTTTCAAATTCAGTTCCATGATCACTTCTAATATTTTGAATTGAAAAACCTTTTTCATTAGAGACTTTTCGATGAAATTTAGTGAAAATATGAAAAGTTTCATTTTTGTGAGCCAAAAAGAAAACCCAAGTAAAACGAGAGTAATCATCTATTATTACAAATCCATATCGTTTTCCTCCTAGACTAGTGGTTCTAATTGGTCCAAACAAATCCATATGTAAGAGCTCTAAAGGTCTAGAAGTTGAAATAGTATTTTTGGATTTAAATGATACTCTAGTTTGTTTACCTAATTGGCATGCATCACAAATTCTATCCTTTTCAAAATTCAGTTTTGGCAAACCGAGAACTAAATCTTTTTTAATTAATTTTGAGAGAGAATGCATGCTAATGTGTGCAAGTCTACGATGCCACAGTCAACTAGTCTCATTTATTTTAGCATTTAAGGAAACTAGGCATTGCATGTCTAATTTTGTTAAATCATTCAAGTCTACCATATAAACATTGCCATGCCTATGTCCTATAAATTTAATGCCATCGTTAATAGGACTCGTCACAATGCAAACAGATGATTCAAAACTTACTTTATACCCTTCATCACAGAATTGACTAATGCTAAGTAAGTTATGCTTTAAACCTTTAACTAATAAAACATTCTCAATGTATTTGGAGGGAGTGATACCAATGTTACCTATCCCGATGATCTTTCCTTTGCCATTATCTCCAAAGGTGACCATCCCTCCATCCTTAGCATCAAGCGTGATGAATTGTGATTCATCACCAGTCATGTGTCTCGAGCATCTGCTGTCAAGATACCATTTCCTGTTTCCTTCTTGGGATGCTAGACACACCTGCAAGCAAAGGTCACGTTTCTGTCTTAGGTACCCAAGCTTTCTTGGGTCCTTTCAGGTTAGTCAGAATGGTTCCTTTTGGAACCCATATTTTCTTTGTGTTTGCATATTTGTTAATAAGACATGTGTATGATTTATGTCCTATTCTTCCACATTTAAAACAAGTAATATTTGTAGACTTATTACTTGAATAATTTACATAAATATCCTTCAGAAATTTTTGTTTCTTCAGGGGTTTATAACCAAGTCCAGCCTTATCATATATAGCTTTCTGATTTTCAAGAATCATATTTAGTTTGTTTGAACTTAAGGTGAACTTATCTACTATAGATTTCAGCTTGTTCATTTCATCCTTTAAGTTTTGATTTTCTTGAATCAAGGTGAATTTTTCAATTGAAAGATTTTCAGCTTGTTTCACTAAGGACTGATTTTCCAATTTCAGCTCTTTGTTTTTCTTCCCTAGTTTCTTTAATTCATCAATTGAATCATAGAATGCTTCATGCAATTCTTCAAAAGTAAATTCACTAGTGGATTCAGAAGTTACCTCATTTTCATGTGCCATCAAGCACAGGTTGGCTTGTTCTGTTGAGGTTTCCTCGTCGGAGCTTGAGTCATCACTCGCACTCCAGGTCGCCATCATTGCCTTCTTTTTGAACTTCTTTGGACCTTTCTTCAATTGTGGACATTCGGATCTGAAATATCCTGGCTTCTTGCACTCGTAGCATATAGGGGGTTGATCTTTCTCCTTTTCTTTGCTTTGATCCCCTTTTGTGAATTTCTTTCTCATCCCCTGTTTCCTTTTTCTTAGAAACTTTTTAAATTTTCGGGTGATGAGAGCCATCTCTTCATCCTGATCTTCATCTTCAGAGTCATCCGTTTCATAATCAGGCGAAGTTGTGGATTTGAGGGCAATGGTTCTTTTCTTTTTGATTTCATCCTCTTGATGTTGCTTCATGCTAAGTTCATGAGTCATCAAGGATCCAAGAAGCTCTTCTAGAGGTAGAGTGTTCAAGTCCTTTGCTTCTTGGATGGCAGTCACCTTGGCTTCCCAAGTTCTTGGCAGTGACCTGAGAATCTTCTTTACAAGTTCACTGTTAGTATAAGATTTGCCAAGACTCTTTAAACCATTGATTATATCAGTAAAACGAGTAAACATAGCAGTTATGGACTCATCATGCTAACCTTGCACCTACATCCACTCCCCAAGATCCTACTTGGGAATTTCAATCCACTATCCTTTGTATTCTACCCGAATACAAAACGTCGGAAACTCCGACACTAGCTATCCCAAGCTAGATCACTTGTTTTCCGGGTACAAGTAAACCCAAAACACTCCGATTTCAGGTTCGGATCAACCTTTCCTTGTTTTGGAAATCCTCCAAAAACAAGAACAAAAACTCACAAAGAGTTAGAAAATTTTGAGCACAGATTAATACAATAACAGCTCCTTAAATGAGCGAATATAACAATAAAAGCTTTACTCAAATGAAGAACCCCTTTTTCAGATTTTCTTAAAGTGGATGAACGCTTGAATGCTTGAGAAGAGGTTGATTGTTGATTGAAGATCTCTTGAAAGCTTTGAAACAATCTCTAGATCAAGGTTGAAACAATAGGCGTGAAGAATTCTCTCCTTGAAAGATCTTGCTTTTCTCTTTCACACTCTCTCTGGTATATTGTGGATCCTCTCTCTTTTTTTTTTGGATTTTTCGTTGATCTCAGACTTTTTCTTGCAAATTTTGGATCCTCTCTTCTGTTCTTCTCATTTTTTGATTTCACGTTTGATCCGCTATTTAATCTGTAATTTCTTTCACCATTTAAAGCATTTTGTAGCATTAGAAGCAAGAGAAAACAATTTAGGTAGATAAAGAGCCGTTAGAGCAATTTTAGGAAGCATAAATGACAATTAAAACGGGCAAAAAAATAGCCGTTGCTGACATTTTCCGTCGCAGGGGTCGACTCATGAGTCGACTCATGCATCAGGAGTCGACTCATGAGTCGACTTCTGTTGCACAGACCAGAAGGTCTGATTTCTGGATTTTTAGGCTCAAATCAGCAGAGGTCGACTCATGAGTCGACTCATGCCTTGTGGGTCGACTCATGAGTCGACTCACAGATCGTGCCAAGTCAAAAATCCAGCGTGCCATGGGAATTTTTTGCGTGCCATTCAGCTCATAGTGCCATGAGTTGACTCATGAGTCGACTCATGCACTTCAAACCTTCATAACTTCAAAAATATAAGTCCAAATACAATAAAATTTTCACCAATAGTTTACAAATCATTTGTTCTATCAAATGATACTATCAAATCAGGATTTTAGTGAAATTACGATTTTGCCCTTGAAGAGCATAAAGACTTTTTCATTTTAAAATTATTTGTATCCCTTCAATCTGCTTTGTAATCATCAAAATCAATCTAGGAGCAACAGAGCAGCAGGCAGTCAAGGATGCGGAGGCGGAATCCGAGGTCCTGAGAAAGAGGCACCGAGAGACGGAGAACGAAAGCCAGCAGCTTCATCAGAGATATATGGAGATGCTAATGAGGGAAAAAGAATTGGAAGAGGAAGTCGAGAGCTTAAGGCACTCCCTGATGAGAGTCAAAGTCGAAAGTTCGAAGTCGGAGGAAGCCGGACCCCCTTAGGGCTCTTTTTGCCTTTCGTTCTTCTATGTGTCTTCTTTTGCCGTTTGTTTGTTTGTTGTTGTTTTTTTTTTTTTTTTGATGCCGATGTCGTCTGGAGGTTCTTTGTCGTTGCCGCGTCGGCTTGCTTTTCTTGTCATCTTTCTTCTTCAGCCTCAAGGGCTCTGTAATGTATACTTAATTAATGACAAGAGAAGAGAATTTTCCGTTACCTCTTTTACTCGCATGTTGAATTGTCGTTTGCCGAGCTTCTTTCGGCTTTTGCCTTGCTCGATATCGATGCCGTTCGAAGATACCCGATTGTCGTCGTATTGACCCATCCTTTTGTTCATGGTCGCAGATTTGTCCGGGGCCGCTCGGGTTTGACGCCTCCTTTCAGAGTTCGAGCTCGGAGGTCCGAACTTCTCGTCGCCCTGAGGAAGCCGTCTTATCCCTGGCCTGTGTTGAGAGCTTTCTTGAAGATCAAAAATTTTGATAAAAATCTCAATCCTCGCTGAGATGAGGTTCCCTGCATCTTTGATGTAATTTGTTTTCCATTCGTCGCTGATGCAGTTCGTCGCTTTCCTTTTTAACTCCCCTCCCCTTTTTTCTTTTTCTTTTTTCGAGTGAGGGTTTTCCCTCTGCTCTTAGTGGGGTCGCGGGAGTGCGAAGGGGCCGCTGAGAAGGTTCCCTTTTTCTGATCTGATCTTGAATGGCCGGACCTTAGTCGGTGCCAGGACGATGTTCTTCCCTTGCTTCTGATGTAATCGATCTCAGCTCAGATTAGGACGAGGTTCTTCCCCAGCTCCTAATAGGGCTGTGGGGGCACGTATGGGCGTTGCAAGGCCTCTCCCTCCGTCCGGTCTCAGAGTAACCGGGCCTTCGACTTTGCTCATGTTAGGATGAGGTTCTGCTTCTGTCCCTAACATGGCTGTGGAGGCGCGTATGGGCGCTGTAGGGCTTCTCCCCCATCCGGTCTAGAAATAATCGAGCCTTCGACCTTGCTCATGTTAGGGCAAGATTCTCCTCCTGTCCCTAATATGGCTGTGGGGGCGCGTATGGGCGCTGTAGGGCCTCTCCCTCCATCCGGTCTAAAAATAATCGGGCCTTCGACCTTGCTCATGTTAGGGCGAGGTTCTCCTCCTGTCCCTAACATGGCTGTGGGGGTGCGTGTGGGCACTGTAGGACCTCTCCCCTCATCCGATCTAAAAATAACCAGGCCTTCGACCTTGCTCATGTTAGGGCGAGGTTCTCCTCCTGTCCCTAACATGGCTGTGGGGGCGCATATGGGCGCTGTAGGGCCTCTCCCCCCGTCCGGTCTAAAAATAATCGCACCTTCGATTTCACCCATATTAGGTGTTGTTTTCGTTGTCTGAAGGGGTTATCCCCCTGCCATTACAAGTCCATGCCAAAAGGAGAATATGTGCAAATCTGAAAGGAATCTTGATTTAAAGTGAAGTCGTTCGCAATACATCTACAGGTTTTTCAAATCTTAGGGCTGTAGAAGGTCTGCTCCCCATCAAGGTCCTCCAGAGACGGAGTTGATGATCCCAATTGGAGGCCGATCTCCGGGCTGCTCTTCCCTCCTTGGTGGCTCAGGTTGCGGCAGGACCCTTGACCGATCTTCTCTACCCTCAGGTCGGCGTCGAATGAACCTGTCGAGCCGACCTCGTCTGATGAGCTTCTCGATCTCGTCTCGGAGTTGAATGTATTCCTCTGTGTCGTGGTCGTGGTCACGATGGTAGAGGCAGAACTTGTTAGGATTGTGCTTCCCAGGGTGTGTGCGCATCCTCTCTGGCCTTGGGAGCTGCTCTCTGACTTCCATCAGCACCTGGGTTTTCGATGCGTTGAGGGGGGCATAGCTGCGAAATCTTCCTGGGGGAGACCCTCGGCGGACCTGGCGCTCCGGGCTTCTCTGTCTGCGCGCTCGGGGAGGAGTCTGGGCACGCTTGTGCCCAGGGGGAGTTCGAGAATGTGGCCGAGCTTCTCTCGTCCCTTTCTCGACTGCGGGCTTTCTCGTATCTCCCGCCTGCCGCTCTCTTGCAGTCTCCTCGTCCTTCATCTTGAAGGCTTCTTCTGCTCGGGCGTACCCTTCGGCCCGAGCCAATAAATCAGCAAAATCCCTGGGGTACTTCTTTTTCAGGGAGAATAGAAAGTCGTTCTTCTGAAGGCCACCTTTCAGAGCGGCCATTACGACCGATTGATCCAAGTTCCGGACCTCCAATGCGGCAACATTGAAACAGTTGACGTAAGTCCAAATGGACTCTCCCTCCCTCTGCTTGATGTTGATGAGGGACTCCGAACCCTTCCGGGGACGTCGGTTGCTAACAAAATGAGCCACAAACTGGTGGCTCATCTGATCAAAGAAAAAGATGGTACCCGGCTTCAGCGTCAAGTACCAGTTTCTCGCCGCTCCCTTCAAGGTGGACGAGAAAGCTCGGCATAGGATGGCGTCAGACGCGCCATGAAGCAGCATCATTGTCCGGAAGGCCTCCAAGTGGTCAACTGGGTCCAAAGTCCCATCGTAGCTTTCAAATTGAGGGAGCTTGAAGTTTGGCAGGATCAGTTCCTGCATGATCATTTGAGAAAAGGGAGGGTCAGTACAAATGTCCTCACCATAAGCGGGGGGAGCGTGGTGGAGTTCTCCGATCTGCCGGTTCATCTCCTGGAGCCTCCGGTCCAGGAAATCCTCTCGACTACGGGTCTCGAGGGTCTTCTGGCAGAATGGAGGTAGAGATCTTCTAGGGGTGGAATCGTGATCTGACTGAGGGCTCTCCACCCTCGGATTCGTCTTTTCGGGAAAGACGGGGTGGCTGGCCCAAGTGGCCCGTCCTACCGTCAGATTTTGGAGTTCCGACGATGTTCTCTCCAGTCGCACTGACGCCTACGGCCGTTGCTGCTGCTGCATGGCATGCACCGCTTCAGCGAGGTCTCTAACCTGCTGGGCCAGTAGGTCGAATTGTTCCACGCCAACCGCCGTTGCCGGAGGAGGAGGAGACTGGAAAACTGGAGGTGAGGTCGGAGCCTGAGATCTGGCCGCGGAGGCCATGGATCACCGTGTGGATGCTTTGCGGGGAGGCATCGGGTGAAGATCTAGTGGGGGAAGGAGGAGAGGATGTCGGAAAAGATGACCGGAGGCGGTCCCGTTGAGCGCTCCTTTAAGAACAAGGGTACTGCGAAGGTTCAAGCCCTTCCTCTAGCGTCAATCCTGTTGGTGCAAAAATCCGCCGGCGTCGGAGAAGCTGGAGTCGAGGGAGCCGCGGTCACCGCCAGGACCTGCAAAGGAAGTCTAAACCGGAGTTGGGGGTGCTCCGATAAAACCCTCCGACGCTCAAGTCAGTTCTCTACCTCAACAAGAATGGAGTGCTCGAACAAAAATTTTAGTAGAGTTTTGAGATAGAAATTAGAGCTTAGAGAATAACGTATCTGGGGTCCCCTTTTTATAGGCGGAGAGTGCAATAGACTGATAGCGATGTTTGTAACCGTCTGGCAGTGGACCGTTCGGGGTCAGGAGGAGCTTGTTATGAAGAGTAGTGGAGTGGAATCGTGGCCATCACCGTGACCTGCCACGTGGAGTCTGTTGCGGGGAGTGGAGCGACATCCATTGTCGTGACTTGTCAGAGAGTGGAGGAGCCGCGCGGTATCCATCGCAGGAAGTGGAGCAGAGTCGTGGCCATTACTGTGGCCTGCCAGGGAGTGATGGAGCCGCACGAAATCCGTCGCAGGAAGTGAAGCAGAGTCGTGGCCGTTACTATGGCCTGCCAGGGAGTGATGGAGCCACGCAGAATCCGTCGCAGGAAGTGGAGCAGAGTCATGGCCATTACTGTGGCCTGCTAGGGAGTGGTGGAGCCGTGCGGTATCCGTCGCAGGAAGTGGAGCAGAGTTATGGTTATTACTGTGGCCTGTCAGAGAGTCCAGGCCTGTCGGCCGAAGCTCGGTTGAAGCATCTGACGGAGAGATATAGCTATCCATCTGAGAGGAGCTCGGATGTTGCTGGCGAGCCTTCTATCGTTGGGTGCTGTTGGGCGTTAATACTATAGGCGAGGGCCATCCGCTGTAGGAGCTCAGTCAGAGGCTTTCCGTAGATGAAGTTCGGTTTCACGCAAAATTCGGCAAAGGGTCGACCGTCAGCAGTTGTCGGATAGTGCTGGAGAGGTTCATCCGCTGGAGGGGTCCAGCTGCTGGAATCCGTGTGTCGTAGGAGTTCGTCCAGAGTCTATCCACTACAGGAGTTCGGTCGGAGTCCGATCTCCGTAGAAGCCCGGATGGGGATCATTTGTCGAGGGAACTCGACTGAGGCCTGCCTGCAATGGAGATCCGGAAGGAATGCATCCACAATGGGAGCTCGGGTGAAGGCTTACAGTGAAAATCCGACGCGGGCCACTCGTAGTAGAAATTTGAAGTAGACCGCTTGCGGTAGAAGTTCGAAGTTCGGCCTTTGTAGGAGTTCGGATGAGATCTACCTGCAACAGGAGTTCTGGGCGGAAGTCCGGCTCCCGTAGGAGTCTGGATGAAGACTACCTGCAGCCGGAGTTCGGAGAAGAAGTCCGGCTCCCGTAGGAGTTCGGATAAAGTCTTCCTGCCGTCGGAGTCGGGGATGAAGTCCGGCTCCCGTAGGAGTCCGGATGAAGTCTTCCTGCAGTTTGAGTCAGGGACGAAGTCCGGCTCCTGCAATCGGAGTCGGGGACGAAGTCCGGCTCCCGTAGGAGTCCGGATGAAGTCTTCCTGTAGTTGGAGTTGGGGACGAAGTCCGGCTCCCGTAGGAGTCCGGATGAGGTCTTCCTGCAATTGGAGTCGGGGACGAAGTCCGGCTCCTGTAGGAGTCCGGATGAAGTCTTCTTGCAGTTGGAGTCGGGGACGAAGTCCAGCTCCCGTAGGAGTCCGGATGAAGTCTTCCTGCAGTTGGAATCGGGGACGAAGTCCGGCTCCCGTAGGAGTTCGGATGAAGTCTTCCTGCAGTTAGAGTCGGGGACGAAGTCCGGCTTCCGTAGGAGTCTGGATGAGGTCTAGAGGGTGGTCGATCATCGTGGAAACTTGGATGGAGTCCGTCCGTCGTGAAGAATCCGGTCGATGCTGGTGGGGTTTATCCGTCGGCAGAATTTGGGAATGTTGCGGAGGCTCGGCCACCGGAGAGGTTCGGAAAGATGTCGTCGAAGGTCGGAAGTCGGTAGAATCCCTAGAGGATCACTCCTGTCACGAACTTCGGCTGGAGGGTATTTTATACCCAACACTATACTTATTAGTTATTAGTTTATAGATTATCGAAAATTTTATATATTTATTATTTTACAACACATAATTCAGTTATTTCTATGTTCTTGGTTGATTATCGAACATATGTTGATTTGCAAAATGTCATGAATCATAGATAACTATGTGATGCATTTTGGACTTTGGAAGTCGGGATTTTTTGGATTTAATGTCAGGCTAAAGTTGGGACGAGAACCACCTAATTTATTAAGCCAATAATTTCTTGGGTACATCCATCTGTGTTTTCCCTTCTTCCACTAGCAAAGCATGTCGTAATCTCTATTATTTTTCTTAAAAAGAAAAGAAGGATGACGAAACGACTACCATGGCCCTTCCTGACCACCATTTTTTTTAGATGAAAGAGGAGGTTGCAGACCACCGGATTTTATTAAAGTAACGAAGGGAAAAAGTACTTACAAGAGTTAGGTGGGGAGGAGGAATGAACAATGAAAGAGCTCAAAATGTATGATGAGAAACAGTGAGCCGGTTGTAATATCTGCTCTCAATTAAAACTTTGTGAGGTACTGGGTTCAGCAACCATAGAGGAGGCAGTCTGAAAAAGAGTTTCAGCATCTATCGGAATAGGGAAAAGAGTTTCAGCAGTCTGAACAAAGTCTGTTTTGCTGCAAACAAAGATTATTCCATCAAAGGCATAGGAAGATGAGAGGAAACACTACTGAATTGAGTTGTAGAATCATAGGACTATCTTCATGATTTATCCATAGTCCTAAGTCATCCTTTAGTGTTGATGGCAGACCCTTTACTTTTCATTCAATGCTTCATGAAGCCTGGCAAGTCTGACTCCTTGTAAAGCAGAGACCAGTCATTAAGAAGACTGTACCAGTGGATATCACAGAGGCAAATGAGGCAGGCAGCTCCATTCAAGAAAACTCTAGAATCTCTCTCTCTCTCTCTCTCTCTACAGAGATAAGCATGAGGGCAGCTGAATACATCCCTTTGTAAGCGATTGTTGCAATCTCCAGATGGAAAAGAGATCTGTGAATGATGCATGGGGTGGCAGATACTAGAGAGGAGGGAGACAGCTGCACAGAAGTATGGTCTTGTGATCCAAGAAAGTTCACTGCAAAATACACATCCACCCAACTCTCTACCTCTCTTTCACTGTACTTTGTCCCTTGTATTAACTTTGTTCATCAATGTGAGCCTAGAAAGTATTTAATTTGATTGGGACCTTTAACTTCCACAATGGACGGGCATGCTTCCATGTTATTCGTCTAAAATACATAAGAAATTGTAGAGTGATGAGGTAGTGAAATGTTGTGGAACTACCAACTCCATAATCTGGACAAATAAATTTTACATGAAAGTTGCAAAAACTTAAAGCCAAGGGCATTCCCATTTCAATATACATACATCCAAGACAAGTAATGAACCCCTCAGACAGACTGAAGCTAAGAGAATACAGCCAAAATGGCCAAAAACTGGAGGAACCAGCAGCTATGAAATCAATCCTGGCGTGCTAAATGAAAGGAAGCACAAGTTCTCCGCTACAATATTAGGTCTTCACCTAATTGTTGAAAGGACACCATTTCGGCATGCAAATATGGTCCTTGGTGCCCCTTGAAAGGAAAATCCTCTCACGAGAGTCATGCAAGCAATTTGCACTGGGGTGTTCAAAAATATTTTTAGAAACCAGAAATATTTCTTGCCAGCATCTTCCCTCTAACCAGAGATCAAAGAAACACTCATCAAGTTGTAGCCATTTGTCCCGGACTAACGATCCAAAAACTCAAGTTGCTGGGAGTTGGGATGACTAGTCCAGATAAACAAACCCATACGGCACTCTTTTTTCGGTAATATTATGGCACCTCCGGCAATCTCCCTCACTCTTGGCACCCGCTGGAGTGAAGGGGGGCCACCTATGGCTTGGGTCCTGCTCGACCTTATTGGATCCGATCCTAGTATCCCTCAATAAGAGACCCATATGATTAACAAATGATGTATTGGTATGGTCCCTTCTCGTATGGGATCCGCACCTCTTTAAATTTAATAAAAAATCCAATTAGGACTTGTATTTGTTGGCCTTTGGGTTTTTACGGCTATAAAATCCGGTGCAGCATGGAAATCGGGGTAACGCGAAAACAAGTGACAGCGTGGGGAACAATAAAATGAAAAAAAGATTTTGATGCTACTTTAATTGTGATAAAATTTTAATATATTATTTCTAATATCGAGAGTTATAAATTAAATATTTTTGATCTTTGAAAAATTTTATTTATTAAATATTTCAAAAATCCATACGTTTGGTTAGATCTGTCTTCTATCTTCATTTATTATTGAAATCTGCTTTATTGGTGGTGATTATTTTTATCGGAGATTTTAAGATTTATTCTTAATGATATATTTGTGTAACCTTTAGTTGATTTAGAAAAGATCTGTAGTAATCCCATTATTCTAAATAGTAAAATATTTACGTCAAAATTATGATATTTTTTTGTGAATTGCTTGATTATTTTTATTTATTAATTGTTTGAGTAAATTATAGAGATTATTATTATTTTACGATATTTTATTTAATTACACAATAAGAAAAAAAAAATTATGATATTATTATTCATGATTGTAATTTTTTTTAACATAGCGTACAATAGATCCAACTACAATATCCGTTATCATAGGCCCACAATCCAAAAGCATAATAAGCCAAGTCACCTCAAGATACATCATATATGGCAACTCCTGTGCGTTGCCAGACAATATGGTGGGCTCGACGGAAGGTGAGCTTGTGTTTCATTTATCTATTTAGCGAAATTCTTTGTGCACCGTGAATGGTCCAGAACCACGTGCACTATCTACGATGGTTGATTCCTGTATGGCATTAATGAAAAAAAAAATTTCGTATGTCAAATTTTGATTTTGCACATGAACCAATCATCACGGATGGTATGTACAATTTTGTACCATCCATGGTACACAAAGAATTCCTCTACCAATTCAACCCCCATGGACTGGGTTTGTCAACAAGGCCATTCTTGGTTCGTGGACTGGACGCTTTCATAAAGATTGTGTTATTTGGGACCGAGCCCGGCTCATCAAATGATCCCATCTACCCTGGTTAAGAGTGACGATTCTTGTTAGGTTGATCGGGATGTAGATGGGCTACACCTAGTTCCAAGTTGTTGAAGTTGTCAATTTCATTGGCCCAAGAACCAGGCTCATCCAATTCGGAAAAAAATGGGCCTCCCAAATGACGAAAAATGGTACCTGAGCCGGGATTAAGCAGGCTTCAATAGCAATAGTAAGACTTGGATGGTCAATGATGCATCTCAACCTACCTTGAGATGTTTCTGTCACAAAAAAATTGCTTAGAAAAGCATAGGCATGCATATCAAAACCGCGCACGACATGCATCTCAACATTAGTTGGAAAAAAGAGCTGCTGAAAACTTGCACTTTTTTTTTTTCTCAGCCAGCAGAACCGCTGGCTTCCCTTCAAATCCCTCCATTGAACAATGTGGCCCGCACTTTAGTGATGCATTCTGCGCCAAGGAAACACTTCACTAAGAACGTGTCAAATATGTTCAGGCATTACTAGGCTTCGCAATATCACCACTGCCTGCCACCATTGTGCTCCGGATAAATCAACTCAGAGCTGTAAAAAATGTAAAATATGAGAGAACCATCAACCGTTCTTGAGGAATAAAAATGAATTATTGGTTTACATACCAAAAATGTGTTGTTTAGTAATTTTCTGATAAAATTTATTTCCTTCACAGAACGAGTGGCTTTGTTGATGCCCTTTGGTAGTTCTCTAAGGGATGAGAAGAGAGACGAGTATGCGTCGATTGTGTGGAGATCCGCTTCGGAAAGGCCATCAGGAGATAAGATAGATGCGAGAACAGGGGGCATGAGACATGTCATGTCTCTTTCAAGGCCATGCCGTCCTCCACCAGCACCGGGCCATTCCCAGTCCCTACCCATGTCCTTTTTTCTTTTCTTTTCTTCTTCTTCTTCTTCTTCTTCTTCTTTCTGAGGATAATTAAGCTCCATGGTATCTTGTGCTTTCAATTGTTTCAGACTTTGTGACTTTGCTGTTTAACCGGTCAGGGGAGTCTGATCTTGAGCTATGTCCGGCCGGCCCTGCCTATGAGTTTGAAAAGAGTTGATGCTTGAGTCCGGAGAGCAGCACCTGTATGCCATTGTCCTTCAGATAGGCTGGTTCCCTCCCTGATCTAAATAATAGCCCTCCCAACAACCTGTTCCCGTATCCTTATCACCCCTTCTATCTTATCTCCAAATATACTTCTCCGTTGCAAGCCAAAACCACCTCCAAAGGCCAAAGAATGAAGTGTTTGATCTTATTCAATAATATAAGCTCATGTTAAAGCACTCAGTATCCCCTGCTGCCAACCCCACCACCACGAGTTCGTGTCACTGCTCAACAGTAAAATCACATTTTGCAAGAAAAATAAAAATAAAAATAAAAATGAAACCACATGACCCAGGGTCCAATGTCACCATCAATAAAGGAAGGGAACCCATTGGAACAATAGTGGCCAAAAGCGTCCTTATCCGAATATCAAAGCTACCGACACCTTAGTTGGAGTCCGACGGATTTGCCTGTCAGAGTCCGCGCACTCACGGTACAAGCCAGGGAAGTAAGCCTTGAACTTGCTTCCCATTGCTGTTTATTTATAATAAAATTATATATAAATTCAAAAAAAAAATAAATGCGATATATATATATATTTTTTGATCATTTTCATATAAGTTTAAATTTTTTAGATCAATTCGTTTTCAACATAGTATCAAGCTCGGGTTTGCAAGAAGTATCTATCAACTTAAAATTTCGGGATCAATTGGTCAATTCATTGAGTAATATTGGGAGCGTTAGGCTTGAGATATGCATTACCGATCCTTTTTTTATCAGCAAGTTTTTAAAATAAATTAATTAGTTAACAAAATGTTGGTGGTGCTAAACCTGATACATGTTCTTAACAATTTCCCTATCAAGTTAACCTTTCGAAATCAATTGGTTAGTTCACAGGATAATGTTGAATTCTCTTATGTGACTATTAAGTTTAATATTTAGATTTAGATACTGAATCAAAGCTTGGTGTCTAGATCTAGTGTTCTGAAAATGAGAAGGCTCGTGTAACATGAAGAAATTACTTTGTTAAAGAAAAATTAGTCTTGTGTAATCACTTTCATTAAGAGAATTGGAGTAACAGAAAAGTTACACAGATTAATAGATAACTCCCATTACTTCTTTTTCAACTAACATTGTACACTGCAAGATTGAGCAGTGGGAAAAGTTATATATCAATTTTTTTGTTGAAGATGTATGTACTAATAAAGTATTTCTTAAGCTGCTTGCTTTAGGACATGAAAATAAGCCTTATTTCTCACCTTGAACGAATAAAAGAATTCATACATGTAAATTATATGAGTTTTGGGCTATATACTATCTAATTTCTTAAATCAGTCACCGAGTAGTTTGCATACACCAGAGTCTAATAAATTGGGAAGCATAACTTTTAGTATTTAATAATGAATCATACAGAGAACACATGGTACTTAATTGATAACTAAAAAACTAGAAAATTCAAAAAAAAAAAGAGAGAGAAACTTTTCTCAACAAAAGGAAGAGAATGACATATAATTAGCGGTCCATCAAGACCCCATGACTGGACAGAAATATCAACTTCAGCGATCTGCATGAAGGGGTGACACAATTGACGTACTTACAATATTAAGGAGACAGGACTAGATCAAACTGGCACGAGAGCAATCATAACCCAATTAAGAAAACAGCATCATCCCTAAACAAAGTAACAACCATGCACTGCACGGCAGTGTGGTAGGACATCCAAGGAAATGACTGCAGTAGGAAACTAAGAAGATCGGCTATCTGATTTGTCTTCCTTTTTGCTATGTTATCAGTCATCAGTCATATGTACAAAGAAAAAGAAGCCACATATCCAACACCCCAGAAGACAAAATTATAACCGAATCAACAATCCCATCATTCCGAAAACAAAGATCAAAATTCAGTTCGTACCTTAACGATACAAAATGATAACACCAACATTAATATGTGAATACAAAGAGTTTTTTCCTCTAAGCACTTTATTTTACAATTATTCCAACCATCACGTATGATATATATAGCATTACCATCATACATGGACAACAACTTCACATTAGGGGAAACAAGAAGAAGAAGAAAGCGAGGCCATCTCCGATCCGTATTCTCGTTCAGCTCCAAACCCACCAGCCGAGCTGGGCAGCCTCCTCGTCGGGATGGTGGTGCTCCGCGAACATGCCGTTGGGATAGTAGCTGCAGCCCTCGTCGCTGCCGTCGTCCTCCTCCGACAGGACTCCACCGTGGACGGGCCCCAGGCAGTGGTAGCTCTCCGGGAAGTAGGACTCGCCGCTGCTGTCCACCAGGTGGGGCGGGCCGTCCCCGTCCACCACCGCGCTCCCCCCGCTCCCCGTGCTCAGCCGGTCCTCCGCCTTCACCTGAGGGACGTTCAGGGCCGCGTGATCCGCGCTGGACGCCGCCTGATCGTCCGGCTTCAGCCCCGAGGCTGCCCCCGCGGCCTCCAGATCCTTCGCCTGGAGCTTCTCGGTCAACGAGATCACCTGCACGGCTAATTCGTCGGTTAGATCTTTCCCACCGGAGGTGATGGGATCTCACGATCACTTTCTCTTAATGCGGAAAGAACAAATGCTCATAAATTTTCCAGAAAAGCAGCCCCCCACCCAAACCAAAAAAAGCATCTCCTTTTCCATGCATGGCAATCAAGGGCATATCGGTCATTATGATCATCCACTCGATGGAGATGTTGGATAGGTACAACACCAAAGTACCATCAAAGTTGAAAGGAATAACGGAAATACTTTCTCCAGGAGTGGTGGACCTGGTGCCGTCCCGTGATGTTCGGTGGTGGAGGGTCTTATTTCGACAATCCTAATATATGGATCAATTAAACATAGCATAACTTTATTATAATAAGAATTCTATTATATTGAAACTGCTAGTGGAGGGCGTGATCATAAGTGAGATAGGTGGAGTTACCGCCTAGAAAGAGAGAGAGAATCGATGAGAAGAGAGATGGATACCTGGGAACGGAGGCGGTCGTTGTCTTTGAGGAGGGAGTCGTGGTCGGCGAGGAGGGAGTCGTAGGAGGACTTGAGGCGGTCGAAGTCGCGCTCGAGCTGCTTGGTCTTCCAGCGGGCACGGCGGTTCTGGAACCACACCGCCACCTGCCGGGGCTGCAGCCCCAGCTTCCGCGCCAGCTCGCTCTTCCGCTCCGGTTCCAGCTTGTTCTCCGCCTCGAAGCTCCTCTCCAGCAGATGCACCTTTTGTTTTTATTATTTTCCCCCCACCAAAACATTGTTATTTGGTAACCATTAATCACGCAAACAATATTTAATTGAAAATATTTGACTCCACTTTTTTGCATTCTATACATTTTCTTTTCTTTATCTTATAAATAATCTTTTTTAAAGTCGACACCACCGAACGATAAAAAATAATAATAAATAATATTATTAATAATCATGTGGCAGCATCACCACCCACGCGGCTCTAGTTCATGCATTGATGCCAGCAAGATGCGATCCACACGATTCCACGGCATCCAAGCAAATTGTATGGGTAGTGGCACTGAGGCAGAACGCTTGAAAACCAACCGTACAATAGTTCCAAAGCGGGCACCCCATCTGCTGTCAGACTTCTCTCATCAGATGCCATCCCAAGCGCTAAGGGTTCCGATTGCATATATAATTTTATGCGGGAGTATGACCCTAAAATCGACACAGGTATGTGTCACGACGAGATGTCAATCGTTTAGCAGCGTGACACCATACGAGATCGGACGGCTGGCGTTCCAAGAGGAGAAGTTTGGAGGGCAGATCCGGTGCCAGCCCCGTACAAATAATTGCCTTAACTGAAAGCAAGATCTAAAGTAGCTCGTTCGAGTGGTTCATGTCAACATATTTCCTTTTTCAGAGACAAACGGGATTAGATTAAAATCGTGCATTAAGCACTTTATAAATCTTCAGAATAATTTTGTGGTTTAGTTTTCTCACCCAAGTGATAAGAGACCGAGAACCCAAGAGTTTGGAGTTTGGTGGGAGGAGTTCACCGGATGGACGGTGGGGATGGAAGGATTACCTGTTCAGGGGTGAGGCGGCGCTTCTTCTCCGGCAGCTGCTCGTCGTAGTACTCTTCTTCCAGGAGCTCGTCGGGGGAGGTGAAGAAGAGCCGCCGCTTGTTCGCCCCCTCCTCCATCCCCAGCACCGATCTCGCCCCTTCATCAACCCCCCACCCCCACCCCCAAAACAAAAAAAAAGAAAAAATCATAAGCCACATAGGTAACATATACTGAAATCGGAACAAATCAAGTAGATTTAGAGGTAATTTAGATCGGGAGAGAAACTGGTACCTTGGAAGATCGGACTGCCACCACCCAGAAGAAGCATGCGACCGTGATGAGAAGAAGAGGAATCAAAGATCAGATGGCCAGAATCCATGTCTGGTTCGCAGATCCGAACGATCCCTGGCGAGATCTTCCCCTTCTCCTTCTCTACTAAGCAGTGATTTATCTTGTTATAGTATATATGGAGCTAGCTATGTATACTCCTCTACGATTGATCGGGATTTTTAAAAGAAGACGACGATCTTGTGGCGAAAGAAGCTGGTACTCCACAGGAGGCGCGTCGAGGTCTTCATCGGGAACAGCGAAAATCCCATCATGCACCAACAGTGGGGGGGAGAGAAGCCAATCCGACGAGGCCTCACCTCCGGCGAGGAGGCGTGCTAGTGGTCAACTCAGAAGCCGGCGACGGCTAAGAAACAACAGAATCGGAACCAGAGTTGTGGCCGGAAAGGGGAGTCCGGCAGCCGGAGCCTGTGGGAGATCGCTCTCGCCTCTCCCTCCCCTCTCTTTCGCTCTGTCTTTTTATTATTTTTATCTTTTGCCGTGGAGGGCTTCGCGGCTAAAATTGAGAAACCTGGAGAGGGCGGGATTTTATAGGGGGTGACTTTGGCGGAGTGACGAAAATGCCCTCGGGCTGGCGGAGTTGAAACATGTGAGGGGGGCGATAGCCCACGCCGGGCTGTCGGATATCCGTCGTTAGGATAATGAATCCGGATTATCCAACGGATATTGAATCAATGGAACAAGGGCTTTCACGCGAGAGGGTAGAATGACCAAGATAGCCGTGAGATCATCAGCGGTTTGTGCCCAGATTGCCCTCAGTACAGGAAAGAAATGGCTTTCACTTTGCAAGGATGCCTCATGAAGATCTCCAAACCAAGTCTAGCTGTGCATCCAGCAAAGATGGAGAAGATGGTTTTAGAGTACCATGGAGGATAGATGGACGGATAGGGATGTAAATGAATATAAATGTACAGGAGCAACTAGTTTTCAGCTTGATAATATGTTCCATTTAGCATGTTCAACAAGAAAACGTGACAAGCTTAAGCATCATGTAAAACTCCATTTATATGTTGTTGAGGAATAATTTCATATTAGATAGGATAAGGACTCCAGTGATGCTTATATACTCAAAGAGTTTTTGGATTGGATTTTAATACAGTATTAAAGCCAAAGTATTGCCCCATCCATCTTTTGAGCTCTCTACATTTAAGGCGTGGCTGAGGAATAATAATGTAAAATAACTAATTAAAAATTTGTGAATAGATTAATATAGTATTCTTCACCAATCAAGTTAAATGGTAATGAATCTTAATTAGATAAAAGATGTAATGAATACAAAATTTAAGAGTGTTTTTTTCATGACAAGTCTTATCCGTGCTTGATTGCTCTCATACTTATGTAAAGAGAGATACAAGAGGAATGCATTTGCAAAATTTAAAACAATATATAGAAATTCATTAACATATTTATTTAGGACAACTCAACTGACATATATACCTAATACTTATCATGGTCTAAACATAATACATGCAAATTTTGAGGTTCAGAATCAAAATTAAGGATAGACTTATGATTGAGTTGTTGTTTTTGACTTCTACTTTATTAGTTTTTATAGAGTCCATAGTCATAAGTTAATGAATAATTGGTCATTTTACAATTTGAGAGCCTCAATTTCCACATCTTATATGTCACCAATAGATTTGTTCCAAGTCAAATAGTACCACCTTAAGTCTTTCCAATCTCGTCAACAAACTTGCTTAGAGTACATCGGTGCTTATGTCATGGAGGATGGAACTTATCAACCATGGAGGAAGATGTATGACACATTCTTAAGGGGTATATGTGGTGCATTTTTTCTAAATAATAATAGTGATAATAAAAATTGGAAGAAAATGGTTATAATAAAAAATTATAATGCATTGTCAACCTTATTAAGAAATTTCGTCACTCCATCAAATTAATCAAACTGATGGCCTGTTATGTGAGAGCTACTTTCTTACAAGCAAAAGACATGTAACAAAATCCCATCTCCTCTGAAATATATGCTTTAAGGTGAATTTGTGTGCGATAGAAACATGTGCAAGATATCCATCGGATGTTCAAAACTAACTTTCCATCTTCCACTTACATGTGGAGGAAACAAGGGATAAAAAAATTCTACTACCTTTGGAAAAGGCAAAAAAATTAGAAGAAATGAATCCACTTACATACGGATAGTACATGCTCAGCACACGTATAGCATATGTTCTCTCAAACCTATGAATTGATTGGTAATATATTAACATTTTGAACTATACAATATTAAGATATGAATTATTTTAATAACTTCTATTTTCTATTCACTTAGAAAAGAATGAATACGACATATCTGCTATTTTATATTTCTATTAGTTCTAAATATTAAGATATGTCAGCCAATCATTTTCATTGAGATCTCAACTATCATATATCAAAGTATGTGGTAAAAGTCTGGTCTATTTAACAACGCTTCAGCCTTTGCAGCATAAACTAATTGCTTGGTTTGCCTTGGCACCGGTACCCTCCCAGATTGTCAATAATGTGCTGCAAACGTATGTCCAGGTACGCTGGATGCTTGTCAAGTTAAACCAAGGTACGAATAACGCCAAAGCCGGTGCGCGTATCAATTTGGACCAAACTTGTCAAGTTAGAACCAGGATAATTTTATCCCCCGATATTCCCGATAATGCCCACGTGCAGTTTGGATTCTCCCGTTAAGAGAACTGGGAAAGAAAAAAAAGAGGGAAAAAAAAAAAAAAGGCTCCGCCCTCGTCATATCGAACACCCGTCTCCAGGCCTCCGCCAGCCCTCGCAAGCAAGCCCCAGCCAGCATCCGCCCAAACAGCACCGCCGCCATGGGGCCGACCGTGGGCCTCCCATGCGGTGACCATGGCTGTCCAGGAGACGAGGGTCCTCGAGGACATGCGGTCGAACATCTGGCGGGCAAAGGCGAGGTCACGACGGTGGGATCCGAAGTGAGGCCGGAAGCAAGGGTGGGCGACATAGAGGAGGTGGCCAAGGCGGAGGGGGTAGAGGCTGGCGCATGGCGTGGAGTCTAGGGTGTGAGCTTCGGAGGGAGGAGCGTGATCCATTTATAATTATAAACCAAAAAAAAAAAAAGGAAAAGGAAAGTCCAGTCCCGTAAATGGAAAGTCGTAGAGGGTATTTGGGTCATTGAGCAGCTGCCTTGCTACGGGTGGGTACAAAGCTGACGGAGGAGAAACGCAACAGCGGGCCACATCAAGCGTCCATGGCACGACAGCTATCCAGGCAGGCAGAGGACAGGTGATGTATTTCTTTTGGAGGGGCACATGGTGGGGCCTCTTGATTCCACGGTCCACCACACCTCCATGCCCGTTCGATTACGATCCGTGGGAGGAAAAAGAACTGAAAGAAAAGCTGCTGCTAAAATAATGCATGTGGGCTCGCGGACTCGGGACCGAGATCCCCAAGTGGGTGGCATTGAAGAAATTGATGAGGGAGTGGACTTCTTCGTGGGCGGGCAACATCTTCAGAAGCCATAGTATCTACGTCCATCTTCACTGTTTATCCTGACGTTGAAAAATGCAGTCCAAGATCAGGCAAATAGCTCATCTCAACGGCAAACTGACAGGATGGGCTTCATACCAACCATGTTGGGGCATGGAACATGGATGGGAGTTTTTTTTTCCACTAATGAAATGGATGAATTAATTGAGTGGGATATATATATATATATATATATATATATATATAAAGTTAGAATCAAATCGTTTGAATTTGGATTTAAATCCGATCAGATTAAAATATTATAATAGAAGTCCTACATTAATGATCTAAGCCGTTGAATATGATTTACTATCTTAAATTTAGTTACGCACAAAACATTATATATATATATATATATATATATATATAAAAAGTTAGAATCAAATCGTTTGAATTTGGATTTAAATCCGATCATATTAAAATATTATAATAGAAGTCCTACATTAATGATCTAAGCCGTTGAATATGATTTACTATCTTAAATTTAGTTGCGCACAAAACATTATATGATTTGGAGACTCCTAACCTATACATCAAATAATCAAAAATTGAACAGCTTAAATAAAATTAAATTAGATGTATTTTTTGGTTATTTGATGCATAGATTAGGAGTTTTCAAATCATATAATTTTTTGTGTGTAAGCAGTTTTGAGATAATAGATCACATCCAATGGTTTCAATCATTGATATTAGACTTTCATTATTCAGTTTTAATCTGATCGAATCTGAGCCTAAATCTGATCAATCTTACCTAAATATGCCTCATATATTTATGAAAATAAGAAAATAAAATATCTAAAAATTAATGCTGAAGGTGTGCCGAAGAATACCATAATGTGAATCTAATGTGAGACTGCTACCGTGGAGTCAAACTATATATTTTTAACTTTGAAAAGGATGTCTATCAATGAAACTTTGGTTTATTAAAATAAAGAAATCTTCAATTTCTCTTGATGGAATAAGGCATACGTTGCCAACCACGGTTAGAAATTTCTTTTGCTCATAGCCAGGAGAAAAAGATTCACGATATCCATACTTCATTGAACAAAAGGCCATGTACTGCTAATCGTAGGTGTGCAACGAACCTTTAGCTCAACTAATCGAATGAGCTGATTGAGCATGCCTAAAGTCTAGAATATCATGTTTGAGTGATTTTCAAGGCGGCTACAAAAGCACAATACATGATAGCACCAGAAGCTCTATGTGGTAGCATGAGCACCTTAAAGACTCCATATGATCAACAAGGTCCATCATTGTACATCTTTATTTTAGGCATCTTGAATCTTAAGGGAAGAGGTTTCGTCATAATTTGCTTAATGAAGGCTAGTATATTATTGAGAAGAGACTCTTTCAAAGTGTCCACCCTTCTTTCTTTCACCCCCTCTATAATTTGGGCTAGATGCTCATTCATTTCATTGAGCCGACAAGTTAGATTGAGATCTCCAACTCCTCCCGAGACTGTTGTCCCTTTTTATGAGCAAGTCTTGTACCGCATTAGAGCTTCCCTATAACTGTCTCTATTTGTTTGCCGAGTAAGAGCTTCTCTGTTGTTTTATGGGGACCACAAATGATGAGATTGATTGTCTCTCCAATTAGGCCCTAGTCACCAATCCGACTAGGCTCAAGGTCACTCTACTGTTTAGAGCTTCCTCTTCGAGATCAGGCTCCTAACTAGATCATTTAGGGCTTGAACTTGTTGTTAGAACTAGTTGAACTACTCTATAATTTATTGACACTTTGAAAAATGGTTGTAGTGGCAAAGTCCACAGCTATGACTGAGGGAGATGGGACTCCCTTAGAGTTTTCTCTTCCGAAGAATCTTGAGTCGGATAGGAGATCCCTAAGATCTAATAGGAGATATATTGGAGAGGTTCCTTCTTCTTGGCAATATGACTTTTCATCTACTTCTCATAGACGGTGCTACTCTATTATTATCGATCCACAAACAGCTGACATAGATTGTTTTTATAAATTTACAAGATAGCCAAAGAACTCGTTAGAGCTTTACTCAGATAGGCCCTTCCAATGCTTTAGTTAGAGAGAAATTTTTTTTATATAAGAATGAAAGGAAAATCTGAGAGATAAAGTGTCATTCTAGTTGTGATTAGATGATTACCTTTCTTTGAGGACCTCTGGGTTTATTTATACCTAAAGAATACATAAGCCCAAAAGATCGCACTCTAGCCATTGAAAATCATGCCATAACCATCTGAGATTCCGCTATAAACATATGAGATCTAGCCATTATCATCTAAGATCATGTTGTTATGGCTTGAGAGTGTGCAATAACTATGGTGGAACGTATTGTCGCTATTCGGATGAGTGGCTTCGAAGCTTTAACTCCAGAACAATGAGAGAAGCATATCTTTAGCCATTGTTCGAGGCGAGAGGCTCTGATCAGCTTGGTGCCAAACTAAGCAGTTGCTTGGCTGAGTTGGAAGATCCGACCTTGGAGGTCAGCTGCTTCAGATTTGCTTAGTTCGATGGTCTCGTTGGCAAGAATGCTGCCATATTGATTGTGAGCCGGACGAATTTGCTCGTACCACATCCCCATACTTATTTGATGCCACATCAAATACAAAGGGAAGAAAAAATGTTGAAGACAAAAAGAGAAAGACGTAGAAGACTGAAGAAGTTTTTAGATATCCATGCAAGAGTTACAATTTGAACACCTATGACGGATCTATATTAGATACCAAACTCGAAGTTTGACCTGGACCTAACACACGTACTACTAGGTACATATTCAAGTCCGGTCCTCATCTTGTGGATGCTGCATAAACGGACACGGAAACCCTACATTAAAAGGAACTAATTTTTGCTTCCCACATCCGGGAATTTTCTGGATAAAGGAAGAGAAACATGGGAATACCCCGACAAATCTTGCCTTAAAAAGGAAGATCTTTAGTGAGAAATGGAACCTTGCCATTAGCAAAGTTCTAGGATAGAAACCTATCACTCATCATAATGACTGTTCTGGATTTGTCCTGGCTAAGACAAGCACAGATTTATCCCAATATTCTGTTACATGAATCGCAGCCATCCGTTTTTCCTTTGACAAAAGAAACCAAAATAAAGCAAAAAAGAGGAGCACAGCACTGAACGACATTTTATCCTCCGCGGCCACTCCGCGTATACTTGGATGAGGTGGTGGGGGGAGCACCTCCCCAACGAGTTCCACCGAATATAATCTCCCCTTGGATCAGCAAAAAAAAAAAAAAAAAAAGGGAGGGGAAAAAGGTTCCCTTTTCGTAGTGGACTTATCCATCAAATTTAAACAGGAAAACATAGTCGAAAAGAAAAGATTCCCAAAAGAATGGAAAAAAAAAAAAAAGTATTAAACTCTGTAAAAAATAGGGTCAATATACTCAGAAAACGTATTATGGGGTGCTTGCAATGCATCCACGAAAGATTTATCAAATCTATTCTATGGACAGCTTTGTTCGATGTTTCAACTGAATTTTTTAATATCTTATTTGCTAATTTTTACTGATGTAGTTATTCTAGATTGGTTTGATAAATTCGATTTAGTAAAAAAAAAAATATCAAATCTACAATTACTGAATCGTTAGTTCTATCATCAATTGACACATACATGGCAAAAAACTTAATAAGTTGTAACAAGCCTCAGGAAATTGTTCTAATAGGAACACTGTTGATCTCATTTATTTTTTTATCGATCGAACCTCGAATTCAGTGAAGAGATAAAACTATCACTACAAGAAATTTGATTTTTTGCGAAGAAATTTTTTCGTCGCTAAAAATCTTATTTTCATCGCTAAAAATATTTGCGACGAAATATATCGTCGCTAAAAATTTGTAGAGAAAGCCTCGTAGCAAAAGACCTTAGCGACGAAAATATTTTATTTCGTCGTAAAAAATAGTAAATCCAGACGACGAAGTTATGTACTGTATTAGCGACGAAAATATTTTGTCGCAAGAGCTTAAATTTTCGTCGCTAAAATTGCAACGAAAAAAAATTTCGTCGCTAAATATTTTGATTAAAAAAAAATTTTTCTTATTTTTTGCGACGAAAATGAATTTCGTCGCAAAACTTAGCGACGGATTTCGTCGCAAAATAATTTGTCGCAAAAATTTCGTCGCAAAAATTGCGACGAAAAAAATGTTCGTCGCTATAATTGCGACGAAAAAAAAATTTCGTCGCTAAAAAGGTGACGAAATAAAAAATTTCGTCGCTATAATGGCGACGAAATAATAATTTCGTCGCTATAATTGCAACGAAATAAAAATTTCGTCGCAAAAAGTTTAAATTTTTAGCTACGAAACTTTTTTTTCGTCGCAAAAATAGCAACGAAATAATTTCGTCGCAAAAATTGCGACGAAAAAAAAATTTCGTCGCTATAATGGCGACGAAATAATAATTTCATCGCTATAAGGACGACGAAATAAAAATATTCGTCGCCATAATTGCGATGAAATAAAAATTTCGTCGCAAAAAGTTATAATTTTTAGCGACGAAACTAAGACTTTCGTCGCAAAAATAGCAACGAAATAAAAAATTTCGTCGCAATGAATAATAAATGTTTTACTTTTTTGGGTTTATAAATTTTTTTGCGACGAAATTAATATTTCGTCGCTAAAATAAATTTTGGATAAAAAATAAAATTTTTATTAATTTTTCAAAAAAACCTGCTCAAATACAAATTATCTGATCAAACATATTTTAAATAAACAGTATGTTAACACAATAAAAATATTCTAAGTCAAAAGACCAATTTCAAATAATAAAAAATTTCATAACCATCTTTGTCATATACAAAAATATAATTCCATACATCATTTTAAATTTAAAATAAGTACAAACTAAGTATGATCTGACTCATTGACCTCGTTCCCTCCTCCAGACGTCGATCCCTGACCCGATACATGTCGCGATGGTGGTGCAGAGGCGGCATCATGTGACTGTAGAGGTGCTAACTCAGAAGCATCAATACCGAGCCGTCCCGCCACCGCAGCTACGATCCTCTCGAGCGTCTGACTACGATTCATCCAGTAACTAATCTGATCTTGCATCATGCTCATGGATATCCTAACTGCCTCTGGCACCGATGCATCATCAGACCGGCCGGATGACGAACTGCATGATTTTTTGGACCGCATGCTATGACCAGATCCTAGCTGCCGCCCGAGGACGGTATCCAAAATCGTATCATCTGTCATCAAACAAACCTGCTGCGATCCAGTATCACCATACCTACATATTTATGATGCAAACTATACAATCAATTTTATATAATAATAGTTGACTAACGCCTTATATCTCCTACCTATAGGGTGATGGTCCTATTCCATTCAGGAACGTAAGAATTTAATATTGCAATACATGTCTTGTATACCAAAAAAATTTCGGCAGCATTTCGACGCAGTTCTCCAGATACACAAGCATTAAAATTGTGCTATGTATCCAGAGAATATGATCGAAAATACCGACAAAACTCTGCGATATAGAAACACATGTGTTGCAATATTAAATTCATTCACGTGCCCAAACTGTCCACGAGGACAATTCGAGAATAGTGTGTAAAGCACCAATATTTTTTTCATAAAAAAAATATTGGTTTTTGCACGCTATCCTCGAACGAAAATTCTAAGGCTTATAAATTTTTTATGCTACAATTAATATATTATTATTAAAAAAAATATTTTAAAAATATTTTTAAATCATGATTAAAATTAATTATATCAAACAAATAATTATATCTAACATTATATCTAATTACTAAAATAATAAATAATTATTTTTAATGACTAAAATTTATTAAAAAAAATTAAAAAAATATATAAATTAAAAAATTGGTTTCACCTTCAATCGTGAGCAGTGATGGTGACAATCCGCGGCAACCGACGGTGGCGGCCCGGCGGTGGCGCGGCGGTGGCGGCCCGGCGGCGACGCGGCGGTGGCGGCCCGGTGGCGACGCGGCGGCGGCTGCGACGGCCCTACGAAAACAAAAAAACCAGACAGACTGAGAAAGGGAGGGAGAGGCCGGCGTGGCGGCGGAGGAAGGCGAGGACGGCGTCAGGCTTGTCGGGGGTGGTGATGTGGAGGAGGGATTTGGAGGCGACGAGGGCCTTATCCTTGGCCGGCGAGGAAGAATAGGAGGAGGAGGTAGTCATTTCGGCGGCGGTCGGCGAGGAAGAATAGGAGGAAAGTATGGAAGGAGGAGGAAAGGGAGGGAGGAGAGGTGGCCGCCACCTTCGTTTTATGGATTGGAGGGTTAGGGTTTCGACGGATTGGAGGGAACCGGAGAGAAGGAGGCAGAGAAGAGGGAGGATTCGGTGCGCGGAGGAGAGGGTGGCGAGGTGGGAGGGAGATGGCCGGCAAGCTGGGAGGTGGGCTCGATCAGCGACGGGGGGCGGGCTCGAGCGGCGACGGTGGCGGGGAGGGAGGGCTCGACGGCGGTGGGGAGGGAGAGAGAGAGAGGATGGTGGCGGGGAGGGAGAGGACTTACCGGGAAGGACGACCGGCGACCGGGGAACGACGACTGTCGCCGGAGATCGGGGAGGGAGAAGATTTGGATGACCGCGGCGAAGATCGGGCCGGGAGGAAGATCAAGCGGGTTTTTTCAATTAGGGCAGAATATCAAAGGTTTTATTTTTAATTAAAAAATATTTAGCGACGAAATAAATTCGTTGCTAAAAATAAATATTCTGTCACGAAAAAATTTATTTTTTGCAACAAAAATATTTTCGTCGCAAATAATTAATTTTTGGCAACGAAAATTTAATTTCGTCGCAAATGATCGGGAAATCAAGTTTCTCGCAACGAAACAAATATTTCGTCGCTAAAAATTCAATTTTTGGCGACGTAACTATTTTCGTCGCAAAAAAAAATTTAGCAACGAAAAATTTTTCCGTCGTCAAAAAAAAAAATTTTTGCGATGAAAAAACTTTCGTCGCTAAAAATCAATTCTAGCAACGAAATTTAAATTTTCGTCGCAAAATATTCAAAAAATTTTTAATAAAATAAAATTTAGCGACGCAATAGTTTCGTCGCTAAATATAAATAAAATTGGTCGCAAAAGTCTTTTTTTTAGCAACGAAAAATCAATTTCGTAGTAAAAAATATAATTTTTTGGCGATAAAATTTTTTTTTGTCGCAAAAAATAAATTTTTAACTACGAAAAAAAATATTTCATCGCCAAAAAAAATATTTTTTGCAACGAAAAAAAATTTCGTCGCTAAAAATGAACTTCTAGTAACAAAAAAAAAAAAATCGTTGCAAAAGATATAACTTTTTGCAACGCAATTTTTTTCGTCGCAAATACCTAATTTTTGGGACGAAATTTAAATTTTGTTGTAAAAGCCTACTTTTTTGCAATGAAAAATATTTCGTCGCTAAAATTTCGTCGCAAAAAATCAAATTTCTTGTAGTGTATATGCTGCCTCTGTTTCCAGTTGTCTGACAAAAAAAAATAGTAGACTATTCCAATATATTTTATATAGATAAAGAAGTTCATGCGTCTCCTCTCCTCCAACAAAATAACAAAGTTTCAGGTCATAACAAGTCTCTATCCCTACCTGGAATCCAGGAAGATAAAGAGCTACTCTATTCTTATTGTTATCTGATCTAACTTTTATATGCACATCTTAAACTATATAATGCAACAATGTCTAAATTTCTTTGGCTGGCTGGTGGACGCACCATTTCGGTGCCAGCAACAAGGCCTGCAAGAGAAGTGCTTCCACCCACTGCCCCAGTTAGTAATGTCACATCATTTGCTTCTCTCCTATACTTCTAATGGGATGATATATTGCACAAACTTGTAGGGGTTCAGCATATAAAGCAACAGAACTCAGCATTTCCCTGGCAGGCCAAGCCCTGATGCGCCTTGCATTTCCTACAGTACGAACCACTACGAAATTGGAGAAGTGCACTCTCCCTATAACTCATTATGGTTGGTCTTACGAACTGGCATCCACCTCCAGTTGAAAGTTGAAACTCCAAGGTCCACAATTTGGGTTTTGGAAGTCACTTTGATTGCAATTAAAACATCACTATGATAAAGAGAAGCTGAGATTGGAAACAAAGACTTCAAGCCCTACAATTATGGATAGTAATTGCAGGTGCAGGGTGACCAACATGTATTAAATATCTTTTAATTTATACCCAAGAATTGTGTGCTTATGCCCTTTTCCTTTTCCAAGAGCTAAAATTGGAGAAAGCTTGGCAAGATAGGAATCGAGATGGGCCGAACTGACATCACCGGCATCCGATGAGTGACGACTCTATTTTTTGTAAATTTTTATGACAGCATAAACATAACATCTTGGCATGATAATATATTCTTTGCATAACTCATCTGCATTTTACGTGGGAATGTGTATGGTGTTCATTTGATGTGAGGCCTCAATTTTCTCGAAATTGACTTTGATGCGCTCAGGCCGGCAGCAGAACAATGAAATAATGAATGGAATTTGAACACAACTTTCCTCACCTGACAAAGTGGAAAGCTGCATGTTTCCTCTTTTCTCCTGCACCAAAACTTTGCATGCTATGCAGCCTATGCACCAGATACCTGTGAGAAAAAAAGCCAGATACTGTATTAGGACCAACCTGAGAGGGCATGAAAACAAAATCTTTCGGGCACCTTTATCACCATATTCTGACTTGGGTAATCCTCTCTGTCTTTCTTTCTTGGATTTTAGGACATGTTTGGTTGAGAGAGTTAGACTTTAGAATGGAGATGGAAATAAAAATAAGTGGTTTCCATTCGGACCTTTTAGTTGAGGGAAGTTTCATTTTCATTGCGATTCCTATTCCAATTTTGGTCACAAACAACATATATTAGAATATATAGCTATTCTGATTTCTATTCAAATCCATTTCGATCACAAATCAAATATATTTTTAATTTATTAATTGATCGGGCATAGTGTAAATGTGCAATTTGCGTCAGATAACTTCTCTAATGGCATACATCATCACTAATATAGTTGATACGCATCACATGGCATGATGCACAGCATAATATGCCAAGCTGATTTGGGTGTAAAATTAACCTGTGAGGTGGCTTATTTGGAGGCTAATGCAGGCTGAGTCAGCACCTCAGACTTTTCTCAAGGCTACTTTGTTAATTAAATCTAACAATTAACGTCGAAAGGATGTTGACATTTCTCTCACCACACACGCACGCGCACAACAAAAGAAAAAGAGAGATTCAAGCCTATCGCCTAAAATATGAATAACAAAGAGATGAAACCAAAAAAATTATAGCCATTCCTTTTTTTTAAAAAAAAAAAATCTTAAAAGCGAAGGGATGGTGGCATCTTTTGGGTCGAAGGGGATTGGTGTCCTTCACTTTTGAGAGCAAAAGGAGATGGGTGGAAGGGTGTTGGGAACTCAAAAGTTTGATACGGTTGATGGGAAAAAGCAAGCATATAAGTAGGATGCTTTTTAGATATTGGAGGATGATAGAAGTGGGAGCAGGAGCCAGTCCTCCCCTCTCTTTTCCCCGGTGCCGTGACCTTGTCGAAGGTACAAGTTCCTTGCCAAGTTTAAGGGGCTCTCTCTCTCTCTCTCTCTCTCTCACGCTCATAGGATTGCAAGTTGGCACCTCTCCACCTTGGGACAGGTCCAAGGATTTGAAATCTAGTGGGGGCACATTACCATGGCATTGTTAAAAAAGTTAAGTACCATGTTAAAGTTTCAAATACACACTATAGTATGGTTTTGGATGAAAAGAGGAAGAAAAATGGTTGAAAGACTCATCATACTAGGAGGAAAAAATCTCAAAAGAATCCCCTTTCCTAAGGCTTCTACGCACTAATTGCCACTACATCCACATTCTGGATACCTTGCCAATATATCAAAATACCTAATCCATTAGACTCTTCATGCTCCATAGCCGACCAATATCATAATTTTTGCTCAAATCAGCTGTTTAGCAGGTACTACTATTGTAAGTGCCAATTAGTTTAATTACAAAAGTCACTTTAGATCAGTACCTACCTCAGTTCTGGCCTTGCCAATGTGGGAAAAGGAAAAAAAACGCAGTCATTGCTGTTAGTCCCACGGAATAGTTCTAAATATACCATTATGATAATGAAATAGCCAACATATGCTGAAATCTAGGACGTAATGATAAATGATCCTCTATTTGGAAGGAGTTTGTGTTTGAAACTCTGAGAGATGTTATTTTCCAGTGTGGTCGACGGGGATAATACTTGAATTATTTTATTTTTAGAAAAATATAATATATAATTTATTATTTCAAATGATTGATGGCTTACCTACCAATATTTTTGCTTTCTAAGGGGGGTGATGGAAGTTGGGCAGGGATTTATATGTGATCATCTTTGAAACAAAGGCACCCAAACTAATTCAGGCTTCATATTTCCAAGACAAATCATTTTTCAGATAGATATATATTTCCTCTTAAATTCTAATGCAGACACTCTGGTTGGTGGTCCCTTTGGAACAATCAAATTATGGATTATGTATCGAAGTGCAGTTGTCGACACCAGAGCTATAAAAGCGTGCCCAGAGGATATATAATATCCTTTTTTTTAAAGAAAAAGTAGCATCAATCCGTGCAGACCATACTATAAGGAGTACTTTTTCTGGTTGGGAACCATTCAGCTCTTGGCTTCTTTAAAGAGCAGAGGCTTTTCGTTTAGCTTTTTCTTTTTCACTTATCTATCGCGGTGTAGACAATGGGAAGTGCCTGTTGGACTCTAAATACACACAAATGGGACAAGGTCATACCTCTCAGAGAGGTGCTTGTCCGGTCCCAACCAACAGAGATGGGACATAGAAAGAGGGTAGCAGTATTTGCAAAAGGCACAGGGTAAGAATTTTTCAGTCATTTTCAGAATTCTGCAGATTGGAATGTGTTACCTTCTCTCTTTTTATAATTCATATAGAAATGTGTTAGCTTAAGGCACATTGTACTGTCGACACATTGATATTAAGAAAACACCTGAGTGCAAGAAATCTGATGACTGTGCTTGAAGGATGGCTTTATAGCTAGGTAGGCAGTCAAAATCGGTCCATTCAGCACAAAACTTATAGTAGTAATTATATATGTGGACTCATTAGCATTTAATCACTAAGATTCTTGAATCATAACTGATTAACAATTGATATAGTCAGAGCACCAATCGAAGCATTTAGCATTGCGCTTGGAAGGTTAGAGAGTGAGGCTGTTACATCCCTGCACTCAAAAAATGTGAAATCTCCCAGGAATTAGTACTCATGATATGTCCTGGATTACGATACTCTGACTATTGGTTGGTACCTCGCTTGTCTCATACCATTCTACCCCCCTGAACTAATGAAAACTTAAATTTTTACCATAAAGAGTTTTACAAACTAGATCTTTCTTCGAAAAAGATATATGAAAAGTATTAAAACTAGCCCACTTGTTATCACTCGCCGGCCATACTGAGATGGTGGCACAGCTCTATTCAACAAGAAAGCAGTGGCAGGTATATATCTCATTGGGATTCATCCTCATATTTAACAGAATAAAGTGTGGAACAGGATTTCTAGTGTCGTTTGATGAGATATACATGTATCTTATTTTAAAACCAATGTTACAACATGTTTCAACCTCATCCTACCACATTATTCCAGCTTTGAAAAGCATGAGCATAAAAAGGCAGAGTCAGCATATATCATAACCATGTAGGCATACATCACTTGTCCACATGATGTACAAATGAAACCACAAAAAATCACAAAATACAAGAAGAGAGAGGCATTTATCCCTGGAAATTTTTGAATTAAATAAAAATCTAGAGGATCTCAAGATCTTTGTTTACTGATTTTAATTTGATTTTATAATGTTGACAATAATGACGATGACAAAATAATAATAGTACAAAACAGAAAATAAAATATAAGCAGTGACACTGAGGCTGCAAATCTGGTGCCAACATACAGGTAGAACCACGTAACATAGAGCAAAAGAAGCAGCTTTGGAACAAACAAATCTTAGATAATGCAACAGCAATCAAAGAAAGTCGCATTATCAGTGATTTTCCCCTTTAGCCTCTAAAATGGTCTGCTTTGGTCTGTCAAGCATTCAATTGAACAAGAATAAGATGTTAGTCATTAACCAAGACAACAAGAAGCCAATTTCGTTCCTTTCACTAATAATCAAATCAAAAAGAACTGGGAAAAAAACCAAGTATGAGCAATTAGGATGCCTAATACAACACAATCAAGAAAGAAGGCACAAATCAACAATAAAAGCATCGTTGACTCAAATGGCACTAGCTTAAGTGCTTTTAAAGTTTCAGAAAATGCAAGTGCTGTCAATTCATTGCATCCCGCTGAACTTATAAAAATTGGGCGCAGACCTTCACAAGGTAAATCCTTTGCTTTTCTAAAAAGTTCTCTTGAAGGTAAAAGGCTTGGTCTTTGAATATAAGTGAAATACATTAGTACAACTCTATGCCAAAAAATCAGTTGGATCCATTAAAAATCTCATGAACTCTATCTGAAACAAGTCCTATCATTGGCTGGAGCAAGCACCTCCTACAGTTTCTTCATTAGCAATTGCCTGTTCAACTTTCACATACCTCTGTTGGAGCACATCTAAGAGGCTTCGAAAGAAATAGATGAAGATCTAACAGATAAGGCATATCCACAGATCGACAAATGAATAAGTAGTGCCTGTTCAAACTGTCCGACCTGCTCATCCCACTTTATGAACAAAAATTTTAGGCTTTGAAAGAAAGTCCCAACTTACCACATTATCAAGCAAAGCAATATCTTAGCCCCTTGCAGCAGCATCTGTCATTATTGGCAACATCGTCTTCCTTGCTCTGAATTCTGAAAGATGAACTTTTCAAGCATCCTGATACATAGACCCATAAGAAATGGAATGATCAATACCCTCTTCTCTGAAAAGAATGTTTAGAAACTCCATGTGATGCTTTGTTGAAAGAAAAATCAAAGCCTACTGATCAGAAATTATATTCTCGCTCAAGCTTCTCTTCATGCTGTAATGTGAAGAAGGTCAGCTTAAGATCTCCACTAATTTTAGTCTCCAAATCTAGCTGCACTAGCTGTGGATCACACAGACCAGCCATGGCAAACTCAGCAAGGACTTTTGGCAAGGATGCACTGAAAAGTAACTGTGAAAGAATTTGTAGACTGTTCAGAAGCCCATGCCAAATAGGCAGTCAGCTTCAGCAAACACTCCCTAAACCTCTGACAAACGATGCATGAGCCAGGAGTTGCAATTATAATATCAGGGTTTTGTACCAGTTCTTCAAATTGACTCTCCATGCTATCTCCACCAACCAATTGGCTAGTGCAAAGGTCTGTAGAAATGCCATAGGTCAAAATATGAAATAAAAATATATAATATGTGAATAGGTGGTCTCTAAATATATAATAAACCTTATAAGCTCTCCGGTTGCTTTGATTAAGGGAGGAAATCATATAGCTGAATGTATAGCTGAAATGAAGATATTTGTAAAACAAGAAAATGACACATAGACTTATTCTGCTTTCTATTTCATGGCCTCAAACTACAAGATCAGCAAGGAATCCATGAATCTCAAACTAAAAAGGCTTGCATATCTTTCATTAATTGAATAAAGTTTTTTTTTTTTTTGACAGAAATCAGTTGAATGAAATTTTGTTTCTTTTTTTGTCGTTCTCATATTATTTTTAGGAGACTATATACATGTTGGGTCGTACTACATTTGATTATCATATTAAATTCTAAGTATTCAGTGAAATTATTTTAATGTTTGAAAAGAAATTTAAGTTTGCAATGAACTGGCTGAAACCAACATTTTGTAGACAAACCAAGCACTTTATAAGACCGTTGTAGGTGACCAATAGAGCTAAGGGTGACCAATAGTGCTAAGACATAGAAAACAAAGAAAAGATAAACATGATCAAACATGAAGAAAGAAAAAATGATAATATATACTCTATTGTCCCTTGATTGATCCTCCAATCTTAATATGCACCAGAAATACCAACTATTGGTGCAGATGATAAACTGAAATTGAGACTAGACAAGTGAAATAACATCTTTACATCAAGCAATGATATTTGACATGCGCTACATTTATTTTTCAATATTCAGTATCTTAATTTTTATATTTTGAGTTTAAAATAATGGAGGCACAATCCAAAGGGTGTTTACAGGCCAACACAAAGCAAAATAACTAAGAATATATTATAACATCTAGGTTCATGCTATGTCTCTGTTTATCTGAAATTAAAATTCTGCAAAAACTTTTCAGACACTTGTATAAGATGAGGACTGTAGCTTCATGCGATCTGCACTCTAATTAATTAATCAGTTGAATGCAGTATTGAGGAGCAGAGACCAAAACCAGGAAAGAATAAAGACGAATGAGTCTTAGCCCATGTATTGAGATTTGAGAAAAGGAAAAAGAGAAGGGGAGAAGAAATTCCTGATGATCAAACAACAATAATTCATAAAACCCACAAGTCACAACTCCCAGACCCAATCTTTTGCACCACGAAAACTACCGAACCTGTGATCACAACTCATGCAAGCAAGCTTTACATCATATTGTATAACATAACCAAATAAATCTTTGGCATCTATTGTATCAGCTTTTTTGTTTTTTTTGTTTTTTTTTTGGTTTCTAAAATTAAACATATGCAAATAAATAAATAAACTGTTGTAAGACTCTCTCTATATCAATATTTGCTAAACCAGAAACAAGCTTATTCTGTCTTCAACATTTGAAAGCCCTCCTTTCTTTGTTGTTCAAGCTTCTTGTCACATTTCATGATATCCTGCTCTCATGTCTTTTGATAACCTTCTGCTTGTTCCCATGGCAGCTGAATCCCAGGAGAACTAATAGCAGAGCAGCAGCAAAAAAAAATGAGATTCTTCTTCAATGGCAATACTTTTCGAACCAGCAGCCTCTCACCCATCCCACAACTCCCTCCTCATCTTCATCCCTGCTGTGAATCCACCACAGCAAATTCGAGAGCGAGTTACCATCATCAAACCCATTCAGAGCCCTCACCTTCGCCAATGCTGACTCCTTGTCATAGACCCCTTCCATGGCATAAACAAACCCCTTCCACGCTTCCGTAACCCCTTCCCTTCCCAAAGCTGGCAACGTCCAATCCACCAACTCCTTCACAAACCTAACATCACGGAATAAAACCTCAGTTATAGGCAACAACGGCAAGACCTGAATCCCCATCCTGCATTCCCTCCACTCGGCAGGAGCAAACCACAGCCCGCTATCTCTCTTGTTAGCCCACAACACTCCAACCACTCTATTCTCCCTACTGAAATCATCCTCATACATGCCTTCTCCCTCCCTCACATGCCACCAAGTCTCCGCTGCTCGGATCTCGAATGCCGCCAGCGTCGACCCGATGGCCACAAGATGACTGTCTCCATAGCTCAATCCCATCAGAGCAGCCGCATAGTAAGCATTCACCGCCTCACTTGTGCTCTCCTGGTTCCGTCCATCGGCGAATTCAGTCAGCCCTCCTGCCCAAGAATGCAGCAACCATAGATCGAAGCACCTCAATCGGGTATAATTGGCTTCCGGCTTCCGAGACAGGGTCATGAAATCCGCCACCAAGGCATAAGCTTGTCGCCTGTACTTCCTCCCCCAAGCCGGATCGAGCTTCGCCAACACCGCTATCGCATAGAGGAAGTAACCCAAGTGGTAATGGTGATCATTGAAAACTCCAAATCCAAAATCCGCACCGGAGTCCACCGACCCCTGCTTGGTGACGAGGCCACCCCATTTGGGATCATAGAGGAAGGCATTCCCGCCGAAGCTCCCATCCAACCACGGCGTGATGGAGTCCCTCAAGAAGGACTGCACCGCCGGAATGACGTCCGGGAAACAGGTCTCTTCCGCGATCAGAGCCAGACGGGCAGCACGGGCGATGGCCTTCCCGTAAAAGTATGACGAAGTAGTGGCGATCGAACTCAGAGCGCCGACGTCCTTGGACAGGGCGGAGTTGATCTCCGGATAGCCGTCCTCGCTCGCGCCCTTGATCGAATGCCATGTGACCGAGGTAGGTTCGGTTTTCAAGACCCACGAGTCTCCGACCACGCCGACGAGCTCCCCGTCGATGCTCCGGTACTTGAAATCTCTCAAGACGGTGACGCACGAATCATCAAGCGAGAGGAGGCGGAGATGGAGGGGGTGGGCGAGGAGGAGGAGATCACCCCACCCCTTCGTCTCCCACTTGTACTCCAAACAGAAGGGTCGAGAAAAGGAAGCGTCGCCGGATACCGGGTAGCAGGCGGAGAACCGATCGAGAACGGATTCATAGCTGGGATCCGGGAGGAACGCGATCCGGATGACGCCGGAGAAATTCTGGGCGGTGAGCAGGGAGACGTTGGATTGGGTGAGGTAGAGCGGGGAGGAGGAGTAGCAGAGGAAGGTCTGGTCGCTGTTGAGACGGAAGGTGTGCTTGGTGGAGGAAGCGTTGGAGACGACGGAGAGGATGGCGTGGATGGTGGAGATGGAGATGGGGGCGGGGCCGGCGAGGGTGGAGCACGTGACGAAGGGGCTGCCGCGGACGAGGAAGAAGCGGAGGGAGGGAGGGAGGTCGAGGGTCACGCTGAGATCATCGCAAGAAGAGATGATGTGGTTTTTGGAGGAATCGGAGGAGGGGGAGGAGATGGTGAGATCGGCGTTGAAGGTCTGGTAGATGTAAGCAGGTGTGGCGAAGCGAGAAGGGAAAGAGATGGAGAGAGAGGAGTTGAGAGATTTGATGAGATAAGGGTGGATGTACTCAGGCTGGTCTCCGTTCTTGAGGACGAAGTTTTGGAAGAAGGAGTTGGTGGGGAGAGGGGAGGAGAGAAGTCGAGGGGAAAAGAATGGGGAGGGGTCAGGGAGGACGGTGGATTGGGCTTTTGGGAAGAGGAAGGGGGCGGGAGGATACTTGGGGTGGTGAGGCATCTTGGGAGGGGATGGAGGAGGAGAGGGAGAAGGGAGTGGAACTGGGATTGGGGAAGGAGGTCTGGGGCGTCGCTTCTTTTTCTGGAGGATTTGGGAGATTATATGGCTGGAGAGCCTACTAAGTCTCCTCCCGAGCTTCTTCAACATGTCCCTTTTATAAATGAATGACGCGGTGCAAGTGGTTGGCAGTGGTAGGTTTTGCTTTCAGATGGTATGGATTTCAAACTTTGGATTGGATGAAGTTACTTAAATAATTTGCAGAAAAGCTGCAATGCGATTGCCGTGGCACTACTATTTTCTTAAAAATTTGGTTAGGCATGAAGGGTGTGATACATGTTATGGACTTCAATTTTTTATGTATATATTTTATTTTTTTGATTCATATGAATGTACCTATTCTGGAGGAGTTTAAATAAAGATGGAGGTGGATTTGGTAGAGATACGGAAGGAAGAAAGCATGAAATGGACATGAATGAATTTGAAATAATTGAGAATGGGGATGGATGGAGCACAGGGAGATGGAGACACGGTTTTGGCATGCTGGAGTGGGAGATTTTGGCATTCCCTATGTAGTAGGTGGAGTGGAGTTGATTTTAAGATACGAAAGGGATTGCAACAGGGTTTGGACACTGGCTGACGAAGGAACTTATGCTTGATTTAGCGCGTTTGGCTTGCTTTTGCTTAGTATCCAAGGAAAGGAAAGGGATTGTCTTGCCTTGCAACTGGACAAGATTGAAAAGCTATGCAATGTGGATATTCTTATTTTGGTTTTATCTTTCCAGCAAAATTTTTATGGTCATATAACAATCATAACATAAAGCTGTTATACATGGAACTTTTTGGAGAAAAGTTGTGCATCTAATTTGTTGAATAAAAAGGCTACTAATTGAGCCTACCTCATCTAACTTGACTTTGATTAATAAATTATGCTGGGAAAAAATGGTCCCTGAAGGGAATATCTTGGATCTGTGTTTGCTGGGAAGGAGAATGTCAACATCATAGTAGTTCAGCAAAAAAATAATTAATGAACTAATTAATAATTTATAATAAAATTTCTAATGTTCTATTCAAATAATAATATCAAAATATACCATTAAAAAAATATCCAAAATTAATATTCTATTATTGCAACAATTTTAAAACCAAATTAGTACTATATAATACTATTCTAACACCACTACTAATGAAGTTGTGTATATAGATTGACCTCAATTCACCCATAAACATATGCCATAAAATGCAGCTTGGCAATCTACTTTTGTTTTTATTGTAAAAATTTTCAATCTCTTAATGAGCCCCTGTTCATATTAATGAAATCAAAGTGCAAGAGCAAAAATGCAGCAAAATCTGGTATGCCCTCATTCTAGCCTTTGTTGAATCCAAGCAAATGCTTGCATGTCAGGGGGCACAACATTTGGTCTGAGTTTTTTTTTTTTTTTTTTTTTTTTTTTTTTTTTTTTTGAAGCATCGTTTGGTCAGAAAACTACACCGGATCTAATATGGGTACTTCTTGGTCTGAAAACATCATGAAACACTGCTGAATCTACTAGAAGAACATGGAATAATCACCAAGATACGAAATCTATTTCCTTTTGCAAGATGTATATGTTTTTATTGTGCATGCATTATGCATATATTTAACGTTTCCATCTTTTCCTACGAATATGAACTTCCAAACCATCCATTGTGCAAATCAAATGGATTAATGTTGGGAATCTGCCTAGGCTTTAATTGAAAAAATAAATTTCCTTTCTTCATTAGTACAAATTATTATGTTTTAGTTACCTATTTAATACATGCGATGAAAAAAATATAGTTTTTGTGGAGAGCTTGAACTTAAAAGTCTATTTTCATTGATCTCTCTCTCTCTCTCTCTCTCTCTCTCTTAGATATATTGACCCACTAGATTTCTCATTAAGGGCTTATTTTTTTGTGAGTAAATATCACAAAAAAGTTAATCAATTTTTTTATTGACCAATTTGCCCATATTTTCATATTTTTTAAGATAGATAAGTATTTTTTATGGATAGCATTTATCCATGAAATGGAGAAAAAATCTTATCTATCTAGAGGGTGACTAAATCAATTTTCCATCAGCCAGTAAATAGGCATTTAATATAATTTTTAAAATACCCTATCTTCTATCTTCATTTTCAATGTTTCCGTCGTTCAATATCTAATAACTCAGTCATCCACTTTCTTCAAACCTAAAAAGCATAAAAGATATTATGAAAAATATGGATAAATTTTAACAACTTACTCAGAAAAGCAGTAACGCAAAAGAACATGAGTAATAGATTTCGAAGCCACTTTTTCATGCATAAAAGAATATGAATAAATTATTTTCTATCTAAATATTAGCTAAAAAATATGTACCTAGAAAAATATAAATTTTTAAATAAATTTTTTACCCATAAATAAATGGGCCCTAAGGTCCATATTCATGGAATTTATTGAACTGTAATTAGGTTGAGCCTTATCAAAAGTTGGGCCTTAGATGGCCAGACTCCTTAAGTTTTTGTGACAATTTGTATAGCCATGTAGCAGGCAAATGGTAGTGAACCTTTCCAGAGGATGCGCTTTAATGGATTCCTAAGATTAGAACTAGCCATTAAATACTTCCTCTCCTACGGAACTAATAAACGAGCTTTCTAACTTCCACACTCACAAACATAACAGCAGCTAGTGACAAAGATGAATAAGCTTCGGACTGACATTCAAATTTACTAAATCCGTTCTTCATACTCAAGAGGGCTCAACATTTATCCCTATATCGACACAAGTTATATAAAACGAAGATTTTTTATTTATATTTATTTATTTTGGTTGAGGGCGGGGGAACGTTTGATCGGTATCGCTAAATTAGTGACCCGTTTGATGTCAACTGAAAATAACCAAAACCATCAATACCATCGGCCATTTAGCCATCGGTCAATCGTACACGGTTTCAATTTGCCCCAAACCAGACCTAAATCAATTTAGGCAGCTTGAAGGCTCAACTAAAAGAATACAAGATGATGCGGTCTCCGATCGTAGATCATTGCACCACATATAATTCTTCTTAAAAGCAGAAGAAAATACATGGATAGACATGCGACAGAAAAGGTGTACGCGCACAAAAAGTCCAAAAGCATCTTTCACATAATTTGCATGATTAGAAACTTTTTTAAATAACCTTGGTATGGTATCGGACAACGAATCACTGCCAATTGTACAAGCGAAGAAAACAACGGAACTTCAGAAAATGGAAGTACCTAGTCACACTTTCAGCGAGACAATTTAAACCATAGAAAAACACACGTTCGGGCCTGAGAATTGATTAAAAAGGAACTCAAATAATTCTGGGTGGGATGAAAGGAGCATTCTAACTGCTATTTCCACTGAAAAAGGAAAAACACCCCTATCAAGTGCAACTAGTACACCATGAGAGATCCAGATACAAATTAACAGAAGCGGATGATCAGGTCTACATAGGCCATAGGAACCCCATAGCATAGCTGGTTCATCAATAAAAGTATAGTGAATTCAGTTCACAAAATTTAAATAAGAAACAGAAAATAACGTGAAAAGATTTAATGCATAGTCATGAGAACTTCGTTCATTTACATGGTATCGTTTTTCTTTATTAGGTAGGAGAAACAGGACAACAATTAATATAAAACATGATATCCTACATTAACGTTTATGCTAGTTTCTAGCTCCATGACATTTGTATGCAATAATTTCTAAAGCGATGTAAAACAGTAACAGCAAGGAATATTGAAGAGTATCGGTAGAGCATGCACAATTGGTCGAGGGCCAAATGGTTTCACAAGGCGCCACAGCAGCAGAATATTCATCTCTATGGTGCGATACAAAATTAGCGGTACTAAAAAGTAGATGTTAAGAGCATCCCCCTAAATCTTACATATTTGGCTTTCCATGCCAACAAAGGATAATTTGCATATAACCGATTGATGATCATCGCGCGTGCAACGCACGATAGTTGAAACCTGAAGCCTTAATGATCGAATCTCTCTCATATTCAGGTCCACCTTTCTGACTTGTAACGCATGATACTTGAAACCTGAGGTCTTGATGACCGAACATTTCTCATATTCAGGTCCACCCCTTGGAGCAATAGCACTATAGGACTCAAAACATCGATCCTTTTTTTCTGTGAATTGTCGCTCACATGCCACAATCATATAAAAGATACAAGATAGAGGGAACTCGAGTGACCTGACTTGGCTTACGAGTTACAACAATGGGTAAAATCATTCTAAACAAACAAACAAAAAGGACGAAAATCATTTACAACTGCCGCATAGGTTTTTTTCCATGACCATTTATTTTGCCTCGGGTAACGAATGAAATAGTTGAAGTTCCCACCACTTGCAAACATCCATGCGGTAACTGATGAACTAGCAGATGCTCTATCTGCAATCATGAAGACATACATAGAATGTTACATCAGAGTTGATTAGCAAGTTCTCAATGTGCAAGAAATGTCCAATAACACTGATCACTTCTGAGAAAAACATTAAATTGCAACAGAAATTAATCTAGTTTCACGTATAAAATAGTTCGGAAGTGTTATGATTCATGTCCTCCCAAAATTAACCTAAATATGGGCACCCGTGAGTCTGTACTATTATCCATACGGCTCTGATCAAGGCTTCTCCTTCCAAACACTAGATATACACAATTTAGTCAACACGTGCCTAAACAAACCAATCAGATATGGACTTCCACTGGTCTGCCATCTGTGTGGCAAGATTGAAATAAATAAAAGGTTAAGACTTGTCCTCTCACAACAAAGCGCTCTTCTTTTTTCACAGAAGCACTGCAAAATCTGAACCTCAAATGCACAAAAAGGCCCTTCATGATCATCTCCGAGATGATATTGAGAATGGCAGGTCAAAGCAACCAGAGAACAAATATGGATCCTTCACCAATCAGGCATAAATCCTGGTATGTGATGTATTGAGATTGATGACCACAGAAACAAGCACTCAGTGGAAATGGCTATTTATAATTTCTGTTCTCTACAATACTATAACAATAACTTTGACATAGAAAAATAATGCACGAAAAAGATAAGTAAGACAATGAAAGGAAATGCAACCTGGCAGTTAGACCCTTGGTTTCAACTGTAGACCTGTCTCAACTCTCTTGATTTCGAAAATTAACATCCTCCACATCTTGAGGACAAACATTTCTGCCTCATCATCCAATATAGATAAAAGCAGTTCTAGCAACTTCGTTGCCTGCATGTGATCTCTGATACAGGACACAATGTAGTCAACCAGTGTTGCTTCCTCCTCTCCAAGAAATTCAGTTATTTTCTTTGAAATCCATGGTCTCATTCTCTCATGCAACTCATGCTGTTAAAATTAAGGCATTAGAAAGCATAATAAACAAATATAAGCATCCGAAACAAAATGTATAAATTCTATGATCAGGAATTTCCAGCTTAGTTATTTGACATATTATTTTTCACGAAGTTACCATTCTGAACCTCTCATTTTTCTAAGAAAATTGTAGATGGAACCTACCAAATACCAACAAAGGCAAACTCTGCATGAACAAATTAGCATTGTTAACTAATAATAATGCATGAAGGTACCTCAAACACATAATAGGTGCACTGACTAATTATTCTGATTTCATATGCAACAGATGTTAATAAAAGGAAAACGATGATAATTGCAGCAGAACAAAGGAAAAGTTTCCTCACCTTGTCATATATATCCCAATTAATTTTGTAAACAAATAGTTCTTCTTTAGTCTTTGGGATCATGTCAATCAACTGTTTTGCATCCAAAAGCTTCTTGTTTTCCGTTTTCAACTTATCTTCTCGTACCCTTTGCCGATCAGGCCTCTTCTCCTTGCTCCCATCCTCGCCATGGGTACTCTCATCATTGTTTCTATCTCGCTCTCTCTGACTAAATCTGTCACTAGATCTTCTACTTCTTTCCTTTTTTATTTCAGCCTTTTTCAATTCAGCAGCAGCTACCAGATTTGCAGGTGCCCCAGAAGCATTAGTCTGGACAGCCTGCATTTCCTCAGTAGAATAATCGAGGGGCACAAGAGGTCTCATCTTTTTCTCATCTACATCTTCATCATCCTCTTCATGAAAAACAGATAGTACGGTTGTTCGTTTCCCTGAACCTATAAGACCAAACCCCAGCTTTCTAGTTGGAGCATTGTTAGTCTGCTTCATGTCTGTTGCTGCAGCCAATCCCATAGTCAGTTCATCACCACTGCTGTTTCCGTAGATTCTGTCACCTGTAACAATGAACATCCATATGACATAATAAGAAAATAAGCCAGTGAAGAGCAATCCATGCCATAACAAATGTCCAATAAACTTACCAGGGGTATCACCATTACCAGAAATGCTTTCATAAGCCTGGTCTGGAGAAATCTGTGCACCTTCAGCAGTTTTTCTTTCCTGCATCACAGGTTTTTCATTCTCGGTAATCATATCAATAGGAGGCTCCATATCATCTTTAGGTGGCTGCTCCTCAATTGCCCTCTTCTTTGCTTCGGCAATTTGTTCCTCCTCTTTTAATTTATCAGCCAAGTCATCGTCCTTCTCCCTCCGTCTCTTTCTCCTCTTCTCCTCAAGCGTGCTGCTCCTACACCTTCTTTTCCTTGAATCATCATCATCATCATCACTGTCATCTTCCTGCTTCAGGATCTCTCTGCGGCGTTCCCGTTCCCTTTCCTTCTCTCGTTCCTTCTCGTACTGCCGCTGGTACTCTTTCTTTTTTTCTCTAGCTTCCCACTCCTTAAGATGTTCTTTATACAATCGCTCAGCCTCTCTCAACTTCAGCTCTCTTTCCCTCTCCCTCCTAACTCTCTCTCGCTCTCGTTCCCGCTCATATCTCTCCAGTTCCCTTTCCTTCTCCCGTTTCAAATCACGCTCCCTATCTCGATCTTTGATCTTACTATCATGCTTCCTGCTCTTATCAGGTGAGCCAGTCTCATGCTTGTGGTAATCAGTTGCTGGCTTATTTTCACTTGTTGTCTCATCATCATTCTTATCTTCAGCAGCATCTTCAACAATAAGAATACAATATGTTACAACAGCACAGCAATGCAATCAAAGTAGTGTGCCAAATTATTATTTTAAAAAAATAAAAAATTAATTTACCTCTTTTCATAATACCCATGTCTGAATACCCATCCCCCGATCTTGAAACACCTTCAGAATTTGACTTAGCAGAACCAACAGCAGGGGTCTGTGCTGGTGGTAGCGGAGGAGGCAGAGGTTTAGTCTTTAATCTTTCCTCTATCATATCTGTTAGTTTCTCAAGGGCATCTCTATCAGCCTGATGATCTTCATCTGTAACAATACCAAATTTCTGGATGTTCTCTTCATTTTCTTTATCCCTGGAATCTTCTGAATCCTTTCCCTTTTCTTCTACAGCTGGCTCTGGAGGCTCTTGCTTTTCAACACCGGCTGTACTTTCACTTTCTTTATCAGCAGCTCCAGCTTCAGTTTCTTTGAGCTTTTCTTGTTCAGTTTTCTTTTCAACATATAGCTCAAGATATTCCCTGGTTGCTTGGTCAACTTTTAGCTGAAAAGGAGAAAATTTTAGTCCATGATCAAAATTGGGGAGCATATGATGCACAAAAATTGCAAACCACATAGGAATTAGCATGTCCAAATGTAACAGACCAGAGTTATAAAGTCCTAGCCTTATATTTTTTGTCTTGTATGAGAAGCAATGCATTAAACAGCCAACAATGCTTGTGAAAAATAAAGCACTGTTCAAAACACCGCAATAACCCAATGAAATCACCAACAAAAAAAAAAAAAAAAAACATACTAAAAGACTCAGCTCTCATCTTATTGTCATCTGCATATTAGATGAAAAAATCCATGTTTGAAAACTGACAAGGGCAATCACGATAAATATATGGACCAAACTAAATAACAATAAAAAAAGCACAGTCATTTAATTCATTTTAGCCCAATTACAAAATCAAATTTTTCCCTAGACAAATTGCTCCTTTTTTTTCGAAGAAAAGAGGAAGGGGGGCGGTGGAAAGAGGGGACCGGCGTGCCTTCTAAATTAGATGGTGTACCAAGAATAGAACCATGCATCCGTACTGCATATAGAGCTTGAAAGAACCAATACAACAAATTGATATGACAAATTTGATTCTTGGTAGATCAAATGAGCTTTTTCTTGAAAATAGTTTTTCGCACATTTCATCAGCATTCAAAAATGACATCTGAAAATAAAGTAAGAGGACAACCATACCATCAGCTCTTGTCCATCGATGTTCAAATTACTCAACAAGCGCAATGCTCGAAGAACTCCTTCAGCAGACTCAAATTCACAAAACCCAAAGCCCTTAGGAGTTCCATTAGAGGGATCTTGAGCACGTTTCCAACTCTTCACTGGTCCACAAAGCTTGAAGAAAAAAAGAAATAAAAATCACACGTCAAAACAACAAAACTATATGACACATTTATTTCTGCAACATATAGTAGTAAGAAATAAACTCACCCGAAGAAGAGACAATAGAAACTCATCATCTACTGTGAGTGCAATCTTGCCAACATAAGCTGTGGTTTGGGGCTTTTCTGTTGGTGCAACAACAGGGACAACTGGCCTGACCACAGGGGTAACAATAGGAGGAACACCACGAATCCCAGTAACAGGAGGTCGTGGAAGTTGGGGTATCATGCCAATTGGTGGAATTGGGCGTGGAGGAAAACCAGGACGAATCATAGTTGGGTATGGTGCAGGATAACGGGGCACCCCTGCAGAAACACAAAAAACATATATGCAAATTTCTCAGACAGAATCTATAGATTTACCAAGCAATGAGTTAAACATTCTTAGCAAGCATGTTACTTTACCAAGGGAAAATGGAAATAATAGACAAGAACAATTAAAACATTGTTACCACACAACATAAGCATACAAGAGATGCGCAGCATAAGTGTGGCAACTATCCCCAGCTGAACAGCTAACCTGAGGGGACATGCAAAAAAAATAGCATCTATTTCATAAAACTAGAGTATGTAAAATTGCACTTACCTTGTCTACAATCTTGGACACAATCTTCTGAAGTTATCCCAGGTAAGAGTGAGTTTGAGCAATTGTGAGACTTGTCAAGGTCACATCATGGCAATACACTATTCAATTGTGACAGCACTACGAAGGCATCACTATTTCTAAGCTTCTTATAAAATCAAAACAGTACAAAGTTACAAAAAGGAGAATGATTGGGTAAAGGAAGATAAAGAGCCGTACATAATACGCAGTCAAAGAAGATTATTGTACCTCGAGACATTATGGCAACCAGCAGTCAGATGCTAACATGATCCACTGTTGAAAAAAAAATTTACGCATCCATGAAAGCCGTGAGGGGAAAAAAATGTTCTTTGGTCTCGTAAACTGGTACCATACTATATTTGTAGAAATAGCAATGAAAGTCAAATTTTCTTTCCACATACAAATACCTGACTAAAAGTTTGCAAGACACAAAACATATCCAAAATACAGCTAGGTGCTATATATTCAATGGAACCAGGAGAATTTAAGCATACCAAACATATAGTGGAAGTGATCTTTTAAGAACCGCAAGAGGAAGCCTGCCGATCTTTCTCACCAGGAACCATAGGACGATGCTGTAGGAGAAAATATCCAGTCATCGATATCAAAAGCATCCCTTATCTAACCAACCAATAGGTTTTCTTCTCTTTCCCATGCTCCTCCTTACCCCATCACCCATTCCCACTAAATCCAACAACTAACACACAGTAACACAATCACCAATTAACTCCTAAAGAAAACACTAATAGAATCCTAATGCATCTAGCATTCTCTACCACATTACAACCATTGTCATCTCTTATTGTTCATGCGAACAGGAAATAAAAAGAAAAACAAAAACAAAAGATTGAATTACACACGACGAAAGCTAGTTATAATCATAAGTTATAAATACTAAAGCCAGATCGCATATAATAAACCGTCTTCTACTTATAAAGCAAGCAACAGAGACATTTAATTTAAAGAGGTATCGCCAATTCAAGAAAACCCACCAGGTGGAGGTATCGCTGCCGGAGCCCACGGTGAAGGCGCGGGAACTCCCATATATCCATTGGGAACCTGCCCGTAGGGCACCGGGGCGGAGTGGGGGAGCTGACCGGAGGGAACCTGGTACGCGCCAACGGGCGGCATGGGCGAAACAGAGGCCGTCGCGCCACTCACCGCCCCGGGAAGCATGATCCGGACCGGGGCCGAGATCCCCGGCGGCTGGATGCTGGGGTTTTGAGCCATCGGACCCCGAAAGCTGGGAAACGGGATGGAGTACTGGGGGACAGGAGGAGCACCCAGGGGCCGGAACGACGGGGCGAAGGCTGGAACTGATGGAGGAGAAGGGATCACGACGGCTGGGTTTGGATTGAGGTTAGGGTTAGGGTTAGGATTAGAATTTGGAGGGAGATTGGGGCTAGAGTTTTCGGCGGCCACGGCGGAGGCGCGAGTGGAGGAGGGAGGGGGGAGAGAGGAAGGATTTTGGGGGGCGGCTTGGGGATTCTCGGGCTCCGATTTGTCTAGTTTTGGCTCTTGGCTTTCGGGGGAGGAAGGGGAGCCAACCGCCATTAGAGGAGCTCGAAAAAAGGAACCAGGGGAAGCAGGGAGAATTGATTCGTTGCGGCGAACAATTTGAGGTTTTATCCCGAGGCCTAGTCTGACGGTGGCTGTAATTGATGACCATCTAGTTATGAGGCACTAATTATAAACTTCGGCGAGGCGGAGGGAGCACGGGTCTTAATGTGGCGCGATCCGATCCGGCTTGAATATAACCCAAGAGGCACCCAGACTCATAACTGGATTTGGATAGAGGAGTAAGTTCAATTATCAAAGAAATGATGGAAGAGGTCCATTGATCTTAACATTGTATATGCACCGATCGTTGGAGTTTGAAATGTGTTATGGAGTCATACTATCTCAATTTTTATCCTCGATTTTAAGCTTCAGATGCAATCTTTGGCCAGCAGTCAAGGTGTCGAGATATATCTCAATGGCGAGCATCATCTGGATGTCCCACTCTTTTTGTGAAAATGCTCTCGTCGTCATAGCTCCAACTTGGATGACTCTTGAGATCGAGAGATTAGGGTTTTGGTTTGAAGAGTCAAGAAGAAGCGGATGATCCCATCGTACTTTGTCTCCAAACATTGCTCTTAGCCAGCTACCAATGACCACATCGCACTACTACTGAGCTCATGCTCAGAATTACATTGATAACTTCCGAAGTCCCAAGGACACTGAGCTGTTATAACTTATAAGGATGACGTGGACTAGTGCCACATTCCTATGGTTACGATGGAATTTTCAATGGTTACAACAAAGCGTGGCATACAAGTTAATGCCATTAATAGACTACTACCCACGTTGACATCATGGATCATGATTCTCCATGACAGTTATCAGTAATCAAGATAATTGTTGCTCCTTGGGTTGATTTTGATGATTACAAAGCATTTGAAGAGGTACTAATGATTTTCGCTTGAAAAAGACTTATTGCTCTTCAAGAGCAAAATCGTAATTTTACCAAAATCATGATTTTAAAATATCAAATGATAGAACAAAAGATTTGTGATCTATTGATGAAAATTTTATTGGTTTTGGACTTGTATTTTAAAAGATATGCATGTTTGAAAAATATGAGTCGACCCATGAGTCGACTCATGGCACATGAGGTGTGTGGCACACTGAAATTCTTGGTCGGCACAAACTTGGCACACCTTGTGAGTCGACCCATGAGTCGACCTCTGTGGGTTTTAAGCCAATTTTACAGAACCTTGCATCCCGTTTGATTCTCTGATGTTCTTCCACAGAGGTCGACCCATGAGTCGACCCCCAGGCATGAGTCGACCCATGAGTCGACCCCTGTGACGGAATTTTTCCACAACGGCTAGTTTTTTAATCCATTTTAAGTGCTTTTAATGCTCATTTAATGTGGTCTAACGGCTCTATTTCAGTCTAGAATATTTTTCATTATTTTTTGAAGCTATAAAAGGGACAAATAGGTGGGAATCAAAAAGAAGAAATAAGAAGAGAGTTTTTGAAAAAGAGATTTCAAGCAAACTTTTCAGTCCTAAGCAAGAGCTCACTTAAAGCATTCAAGAAACCTTTAATCCAAGCTCACCAACTCCTCAAGTGCACATTCAAGTCTCCAACCACCTTGAGGAAATCAAAAAGAGTCTTCTTCCCTTTGAGTAAAGTGTATTTAAAGCATCATACGCTCATTAAAGGAGCTTTCTTTGTACTTGTGCTATTCATTGTTTTACTTTGTTTGAGTTATTGTTTTTATTTTGAAAGGGTTCCAAAACAAGGGAAGGTTGATCCGAACCTTGAATCGGAGTGTATTGGGTTGGCTTGTACCCGAAAAACAAGTGGATTAGCTTGGGATAGCTAGAGTCGGAGTTTCCGACGTTTGTATTCGTGTTGAATACAAATTAGTGGATTGAAATTCCCAAGTAGGAGCTTGGAGAGTGGATGTAGGTGCAAGGTTGGCACCGAACCACTATAAATCCTTTTGTTTGTGATGTGCCTAATTGCTCTTCTTTAACTCTTCATTATTTTCTTGCATTCTTGCTTTTAGCCATTAGTCTTGAATTAATTTTACTCTCCTTATTTATTTAGCTATTGTCAAACATTTTTTATAAGTCATAAGTTAAACTTAAAATTTTTAGAAACCCAATTCACCCCCCCTCTTGGGTTGTATAGCTGGGCAACAAGTGGTATCAGAGCCCGATGCTCTAGCCCTACTTTGATCTAAACAATCAAAGAGTCAAAGATCTATGGCAACTCAAGTCGACACTTCTCTAGTCGAGGAGCAATCCACTAACCGACCTCCACTTTTCAATGGGTCTAATTACACCTATTGGAAAGCTCGGATGAAAATATTCATTCAAGCACTCGACTATGATATGTGGAGTATCATAGTGAACGGTCCTCACACACCCACTAAAATTATAGATGGTGTGGAATCAGCCAAACCCGAGAAAGAATGGGATGAGGTTGATAAGAAAATAGCCCAATTAAATGCTAAAGCAATGAATATTCTTTATTGTGCTCTTGATGCTAACGAATTTAATCGCATTTCTACTTGCTCGTCTGCTAAAAAAATATGGGATATGTTAGAAGTAACCCATGAAGGAACCAATCAAGTAAAGGAGTCTAAAATCAACATGCTTGTGCATAAATATGAATTGTTTAAAATGGAGCATGATGAATCCATAACTAAAATGTTTACTCACTTTACTGATATTATAAATGGTTTAAAGAGTTTTGGTAAGTCCTATACTAACAGTGAGCTTGTAAGAAAGATTTTTAGATCCTTACCAAGAACTTGGGAAGCCAAAGTGACCGCCATCCAAGAAGCCAAGGACTTGAACATCCTACCCTTGGAAGAGCTTCTTGGATCATTGATGACTCATGAGCTGAGCATGAAGTAACATCAAGAGGAAGAAGTCAAAAAGAAGAAAATAATTGCCCTCAAATCTACAGCTCCATCAGATGAAGAAACTGATGATACTGAAGATGAAGAACAGAATGAAGAGATGGCACTCATTACCCGAAGATTCAAGAAATTTTTGAGAAAAAGAAAATAAGGGATGAGGAAGAGGCCATTCACAAAAGGGGAACAGAGCAAAGAAAAAGAGAAAGATCAACCCCTTATCTGCTACGAATGCAAGAAATCGGGACACTTCAAGTTCGAATGCCCACAACTGAAGAAGGGTCCCAAGAAGTACAAGAAGAAGGTCATGATGGCCACTTGGAGTGCGAGTGATGACTCAAGCTCCGAAGAAGAAAACTCGACTGAACAAGCCAACCTGTGCCTTATGGCACACGAAAATGAGATAATTTCCGAAACTCCTAGTGACTTTACATTTGAAGAACTACATGAAGCTTTTTATGATTTAGTTGATGAATTAAAGAAACTAGGGATGAAGAACAAAGATCTAAAATTGAAAAATCAATCTTTATTAAAATAAAATGAAAGTATTTTAATTGAAAAATCCACCCTGCTTCAAGAAAAATAAAGTTTAAAGAATGAAATTGCCAAGCTAAAACCAATAGTAGAAAAATTCACCTTGAGTTCAAATAAACTTAATATGATTCTTGATAATCAAAAAGCCGTGTATGACAAGGCTGGACTTGGCTATAACCCTTTGAAGAAATAAAAGTATCTGAAAAATATCTATGTAAACTCTTCAAATAACAAGTTCTCTAATAGTACTTACTTCAAATGTGGTAGAATAGGACACAAGTCATACACTTGCTTCTCTAACAAATCTGTAAACTCAAATGTAAAGAAAATATGAGTTCCAAAAGGAACCATTATGACTAACCAAAAAGGACTCAAGAAAGCTTGGGTACCTAAAACAAAAACTTGACTTTTGCTTGCAGGTGTGTCTAGCATCCCAAGGGAAAAATAGAAAATGGTATCTTGACAGCGGATGCTCGAGACACATGACTGGTGATGAATCCCAATTCATCACTCTTGATGCTAAGAATGGAGGGATGGTCACCTTTGGAGACAATGGCAAAGAAAAGATCATCGATATAGGTAACATTAGTATCACTCCCTCCAAATACATTGAAAATATTTTGTTAGTAAATGGTTTAAAGCATAATTTACTACACATTAGTCAATTTTGTGATAAAGGATATAAAATTATTTTTGAATCTTCTGTTTGCATTGTAACTAGTTCTATTAATGATGGCATTAAATTTATTGAACATAGACATGGTAATGTTTATATGGTAGATTTAAATGATCTATCCAAAATAAACATGCAATGCCTAGTATCCTTGAATGCTAAAATTAATGAGACTAGTTGGCTTTGACATCGTAGGCTTGCATATATTAGCATGCATTCACTTTCAAAATTAATTAAGAAAGAATTAGTTCTTGGTTTGCCAAAATTAAATTTTGAAAAAGATAGAATTTGTGATGCATGCCAACTAGGTAAACAAACAAGAGTTTCATTTAAATCCAAAAATGTTGTTTCAACCTCTAGACCTTTAGAGCTTTTGCATATGGACTTATTTGGACCTACTAGAACTACTAGTCTGGGAGAAAAATGATATGATTTTGTAATTATAGATGATTACTCTCGTTTTACTTGGGTTTTCTTTCTGGCACACAAAGATAAAACTTTTCAAATTTTCACTAAATTTTACCAAAAAGTCACTAATGAGAAAGGATTTTCAATTCAAAATATTCGAAGTGATCATGAAACTGAATTTGAAAATCAAGACTTTGAAAAATTTTGTGATGAAAAAGGAATAGGCCATAATTTTTCTGCACCTAGGACAACCCCAACAAAATGGGGTAGTAGAAAGGAAAAATAGAACCCTAGAAGAAATGGCCCATACCATGCTATGTGAAAGCAACCTTCCAAGATACTTTTAGACGGAAGCCATTAACACAGCATATTACATTTTAAATCGTGCTTTGATTAGACAAATTTTAAAGAAAACCCCCTATGAGCTTTGGAAAAAAAGAAAACCTAATATTGCTTATTTTCATATTTTTGGTTGCCGATGTTTTGTATTAAATAATGGTAAAGAAAGACTTGAAAAATTTGATGCAAAATCAGATGAAGCAATTTTTTTTGGTTACTCCTCCACTAGTAAAGCTTTTAGAGTTTTTAACAAAAGAATCTTAGTAGTAGAGGAATCGATACATGTTGTCTTTGATGAATCTAACGATCTTCCTTCAAGGAAGAATGAAGGTGTTGATGATGCAGATCCTCTTATAGAAGGAATGAAGGAGATCACTCTGAAAGATTCAACAATTCAAGATGATGGGGAACATGAAGACAAACAGGATGAGAGAGGTGAAGAACATCAAGAACAACCTCAAGGTACAAATGACCTACCCAAAGAATGGAGGTATGTTCACAATCACCCTAAGGAGCTAATTATTGGTGATCCTATGTATGGGGTAAAAACTCGTTCTTCACTTAAAGATGTATTTAATCATTATACTTTTGTCTCTCATCTTGAACCAAAAACTATTGAAGAAGCTGAAAATGATTATAATTGGATTAATGCAATGCAAGAGGAACTTAATCAATTTGAAAGAAATAATGTATGGACTTTAGTATCAAGACCTAAAAATTATTCAATAATTGGCACAAAATGGATCTTTAGGAACAAATTAGATGAACATGGAAATGTAATAAGAAATAAAGCAAGATTGGTTGCTAAAGGTTATAATCAAGAAGGAATTGATTTTGATGAGACCTTTGCACCTGTTGCTAGATTAGAGGCCATTAGACTTCTACTTGCATATGCTTACTTTATGAAATTTAAATTATTTCAAATGGATGTCAAAAGTGTATTTTTGAATGGATATATTGCTGAAGAAGTCTATGTAGAACAACTTCCAGGTTTTAAAAATCATACTTTTTCTAATCATATTTTTAAATTAAATAAAGCACTATATGGTTTGAAACAAGCACCTAGGGCTTGGTATGATAGGCTAAGCAAATTTTTACTAAATAATGATTTTTCAAGAGGTAATGTAGACATAACCCTTTTCATTAAAAGAAATCAAAATGATATATTAATTATACAAATATATGTTGATGACATTATTTTTGGGTCTACTAATGAATCTCTTTGTCAAGACTTTACTAAGCTCATGCAGGGGGAGTTCGAGATGAGCATGATGGAAGAACTTACATTCTTCCTCGGACTCCAAATCAAACAAACAAAGGAAGGAATCTCCATCACCCAAAGCAAGTACATCAAGAAATTACTCAAAAGATTTGGAATGGAGAACTCCAAAGCAATTGGCACACCCATGAGCCCTTCATGTAAGCTTGACAAGGATGAAGAAGGTAAATGTGTAGACTTAAAATATTATAGAGGTATGATTGGCTCTCTATTATATTTAACTGCAAGTAGGCCTGATATCATGTTTAGTGTTTGTCTGTGTGCTAGATTTCAATCTAATCCTAAAGAGTCTCACTTGAATGCTGTTAAAAGAATTCTTAGATATTTAAATGGTACTCAAACTCTAGGATTATGGTACTCTAAGGACTCATTAATTGACTTAATAGGATATTCAGATGCTGATTTTGCTGGATGTAAATTAGATAGAAAAAGTACTAGTGGAACTTGTCAATTTCTTGAAGTTAACCTAATCTCCTGGTTTAGCAAGAAACAAAATTTGGTAGCACTGTCTACGGCTGAGGCCGAATACATTGCAGCCGAAAGTTGTTGTGCTCAAATCTTGTGGATTAAGCAACAACTCGAAGATTTTGGTATCAAACTTAATGAAATACCCATAAGATGTGATAACACTAGTGCCATAAATCTTACTAAAAATCTAATTCAGCATTCTAGATCTAAACATATTGAAATCAGACATCATTTTATAAGGAAATATGTTCAAAACAAAGATATAATTCTTGACTATGTTTGCACTGAAAATCAATTAGCCGATATCTTTACAAAGGCCCTAAGTGAAGATAGATTCTGTGAAATTAGGAGAGATCTAGGAATTCTTGATCCATTTGCTTAAATATCTCTTTAATTCCAAGGAATCAATGTCAAAATTTTTTTGAGCTCAATTTTCATTATCTCTCTTGGACCTAAAAGCTCAAGATTATCATTCTCACAACTTTTCATAGAGCAAAAATTCTTCTCCCAGAATTTTGAATTTTTTTAAAATTTATTCATAATTTTTTTGAAATTTTATGAATCATGAGTCGACCCCCTAGGGTCGACCCAATGGCATATTTGCAATTTTCGGCCAACATCCCACGGTTCATCTCTTTTTAACTAAAAATCCGTTCATGAGCCGACCCCTCCATCTTCGTCTTCCTCCCTCCAAAACCCGTAGTCCTCCTCTTCTTTCTCTCTAAATCTAAGGTTTAAGCCCAAGATCCTTCTTCCATCACCTCACCACCTCAAATCGCCCCTTGGGAAAGGCACTATTCCCATTTTTCTCCCTTGATTGGAGCAGTTGGAGCGTGCTCTAGCTTCCACCATTCTTCTCCAAATCAGGATTTTTCTCCTTCAAAAATCTCTTTCCATCCCCTAATAACCCTCCTTCTCCTCACCCATTTGATCTTCCAAGTCTCCTTACTTGCTCTTATGGTGAGAATGGCTCCAAAAATGAAACTCCCTCAAAGAAGAAAATCGGTCCGTGAGCTGGAAGAGTGCGTGCGCAGGAAAAGACAAGCTTCTCAGACCTCTTCTGCTCCCATTCCTGCTTCAGCATCTGCTCCAGGTTCCTCTCAGTCTCCTCTCAGCCATAGTAAAATTTCACTCTCTGTCAGAAAGATAGAAACCGGCAAAAATGTTGACTTCAGATTTTTTGAAAAAGAGGATTTCTCCATTGGTTCAAAGATCAAAAACCAAGGTTGGGGTTTTTACTGTTCTCTTAAAGAAGTTACATATGTAGATTTGGTTAGAGAGTTTTATCTGAATCTGTGCTATGGGAATGGAACAGTAACATCTACTGTTAAGGGTGTTGATATCTGTTTAGATCCTGTTATTTTGGGAGAGATTCTTCATTTACCCTGTGAGGGATATTCAAACATGGAACTCCCAGTGAAGGAAGAAAGAATTAGTGTGATTTTAGGAGGAACCTATTCGAGAAGCCTAAATAAATTAGAAGCCAAGATCCTGTCAATTGAAATGAGAATTCTACATCAATTGGTAACAAAGCTTTTCTTCCCAAGAAGTGGTAGACATGACCTCCTTTCAGGCCGAGACATATGCATCATGTTTCATGTGATCACCCAAACCTCCTTAAACCTCCCAGTTTTAATGATTGAGGCCATGAGAGAAACACTGAATAGATCCAAGGCACATCTGCCTTTTGGTATGGCCCTTACACTGGTATTCAGGAGGTTTGGAGTTAATTTTGAGGGGAAGACATCTGCTAGGCTTTCTCACTCTGACACCATCAATCAACACACTTTGCACCGCATGAGATTCACTAGGACCGATGGTGGCTGGATTAAGGGTGCAGAAGAGAGAGTTGAGGACAGAGCTGAGGAAGAAGGTCCTTCATCACCTCTCTATGACATCAGGGCAGCATCTCCAGACATCCAGTTTGTTTCAGATCCCGAGGCTGGCCCTTCAGAGTCTACCAGGAGGCACACCCAGGTCCAGCAGCCAGACAGCAGAGCATTTCCCTCAGAGATCAGATTGGCTGATGATCAGATTGAGATGATTTCTCAGCGTGTGGCTTCCTTGCTTTCTCGATAGTGGAGTACTTCAGCTTTTGCATCGGGATCCACATCATTTGATGCATCTGATCAGACCTTGATCCCCCACATCTCCACTGTATTTCAGGTGATCTCAGATCAGTCAGTTCGGATTCAGCAGCTTGAGGATTACATTTTGAGACTGACTGGGAGAGTACTTGACTTGCAGGGGCAAGTGTTAGCTCTGGCCCATCCACAGCCACAGGAGTGCACTACTGAGATCTCAGACCTATCTATGGAGGCAGCCAGACTTAGAGAAGTATTGGAGAGTGGATTTGATTTCCTGAGGAGAGAGATCAGAGGCTCTAGTGAGCATGCATCTACACAGTTCACTGCACTGCTTCAGTCTGTTTCGAGAGCTCTGAACCTTCTAGACACCATCAGGCTCTCTCTTGCAGTTCAGTCTATTGCTTCTCAGCCTTCAGGATCATCTCGCCCACCTACTCGTACCAGCACCTCCACTCGTGGCAGAGGCAGACGGGGTAGAGGACGAGTCCTTGGTCGTGATCCTTCATCTCCCCACCCCATCTCCGATACATCTGATTCTGATCCATCCAGTCATGAGCTCTACTAGATCCTTGTAGTTAGCCTTGTCTGTTGTTTCTTTCTAGGATCTATCTTTTGGGCCATGTAATGATGTTAACTAATTAACTTTTATATTATGGAATATGTATTGGAACAACTATGGTATCAATCTCTTTTTGATTATATATCTACTCTTTGACTTTAATGTATGTCCTTTAAATTGAGTTACTTTCAATTTTGTGCATGCTTAAAATACTATGAATTGCTATTTCATATCTATGGTACTCAATGGTATATTTTGTTTTATGATTGCTGTATTCAGGGGGAGTAAACATTAATGTTAGTAAAATTAATGATTAGTACAAGAAGTTCAAGAAATAAAAAGAGAAAATGTATTCAAAAGAAAAGGGGAAGTAAACAATGTTTGATGATGTCAAAAAGGGAGAGAAATTAAAGAAAAGTATCAAAAGCAAGATAAATAAAAGACTTAAAAATAAAATGAGTAAATTGCAAAAGCAAATGAGCAAACCTTAAAATTAATTCTTAGACATGCTCTGATATACTTTAAAATTAATTCTTAGACATGCTTTGATACACTTAATTGTTAAATATGCTCTGATACCAAAATTAAATAATCAAATGAGAATGAGTAAATTTTCAAGATGCTAAAAAATTTGAAAAACAAGCAAATAAGTAAATGAGATATTTTCAAATACGCAATTTTCAAATTCTTAGGCAAATTCTGCTTTGCTCTGATAGTAAAAACAAATTTTGCTCCGATACCAAAATCACATAATCAAATGAGAAAATTTTTAAATCATTAAGCAATAGGCAAATTATTTATGCAAATAAGCAACACAAGCAAATGGGCACATGTATCACATGCCAAAAGAATCAATCTTCTTTTCAAGCAAATACACTTATAAGTAATTTTCAAGTTGGTAATAAATTTTCTATTTATCTTCAAACTACCTATAATGCATTTCATTTCTTTGAAATTCATGCTCATTGATTCATATATATGCTTTTGTTCAAGTATTTTATCATCATCAAAAAGGGGGAGATTGTTGCTCCTTGGGTTGATTTTGATGATTACAAAGCATTTGAAGACGTACTAATGATTTTCGCTTGAAAAAGACTTATTGCTCTTCAGGGACAAAATCATAATTTTATCAAAACCCTGATTTGAAAGTATCAAATGATAGAACAAAAGATTTATGATCCATTGGTGAAAATTTTATTAGTTTTGGACTTGTATTTTAAAAGATATGCATGTTTGAAAAATATGAGTCAACTCATGGCACATGAGGTGTGTGGCACGCTGAAATTCTTGGCCGGCACAAACTTGGCACACCCTGTGAGTCGACCCATGAGTCGACCCCCAAGGCATGAGTCGACCCATGAGTCGATCTCTGCGGGTTTTAAGCCAATTTTACAGAACCTTGCATCCCGTTTGATTCTCTGATGTTCTTCCACAGAGGTCGACCCATGAGTCGACCCCTGTGACGGGATTTTTCCACAACGGTTAGTTTTTTAACTCATTTTAAGTACTTTTAATGCTCATTTAATGTGGTCTAACGGCTCTATTTCAGTCTAGAATATTTTTCACTATTTCTTGAAGCTATAAAAGGGACAAATAGGTGGGAATCAAAAAGAAGAAATAAGAAAAGAGTTTTTGAAAAAGGGATTTCAAGCAAACTTTTCAGCCCTAAGCAAGAGCTCACTCAAAGCATTCAAGAAGCCTTTAATCCAAGCTCACCAACTCCTCAAGTGCACATTCAAGTCTCCAACCACCTTGAAAAAATCAAAAAGAGTCTTCTTCCCTTTGAGTAAAGTGTATTTAAAGCATCATACGCTCATTAAAGGAGCTTTCTTTGTACTTACTTGAGCTATTCATTATTTTACTTTGTTTGAGTTATTATTTTTGTTTTGGAAGGGTTCCAAAACAAGGGAAGGTTGATCCGAATCTTAAATCAGAGTGTATTGGGTTGGCTTGTATCCGGAAAATAAGTGGACTAGCTTGGGATAGCTAGAGTCGGAGTTTTCGATGTTTGTATTCGTGTTGAATACAAGTTAGTGGATTGAAATTCTCAAGTAGGAGCTTGGGGAGTGGATGTAGGTGCAACGTTGGCACCGAACCACTATAAATCCTTTTGTTTGTAGTGTGCCTAATTGCTCTTCTTTAACTCGTCATTATTTTCTTACATTCTTGCTTTTAGCCATTAGTCTTGAATTAATTTTACTCTCCTTATTTATTTAGCTATTGTCAAACATTTTTCATAAGTCATAAGTTAAGCTTAAAATTTTTAGAAACCCAATTCACCCCCCCTCTTGGGTTGCATAACTGGGCAACAATAATGTACTCTTCCATCTCTATAAAAAAGAAAGATAGAGGATTCTTTAATAAGCTTTTATAGACTAAAAAGTTACTATCTTGCTATATTCTCCATTATTGTTCTCAAAGTTCCGACTAACTTAACTATTAGAATATTAAAAATCTTTGATAACTAAATTTTTTTTACAGATCCTATAAGCATTCAGTTATCCTCAAATCACCACCGATTTCGCTACTCCTCCTCGATCCATAGCCTTACGGTAAGAGAAAGATATTAAGTAGTAATCTAGAAGAAAAGCATTTGGATAAAAGGTGATTTTGTTGCTATAATCCGATGGATCTCCAGCGCTTCTATGCCCAAACATTAAAATAGTTATTTGTTTGGAATATAATACAATGTCAAAGAGCTTTTTGGGTGTTTAGAGCAATGCATATCCTATAGGGAGGAAATCAAATGGTGGATTTGATGGTCACCAATATTTTACAAGGAGTGCTACGAATAATCTACATCTTGGTTTAGCCAATATCTACAGTAGATGCTTATGAGATTATATACACTTGGGCTTTCGCTCAGGCTTTGGGATATCATATTTGGTTTTTTTCTTTAAGCAAGTCTTGCCTCCTATCAAATATTAAAAACTCATTTGATTTAGAGGAAGAATTTTTTTTTTTAAAAAATAATTTTTCAGAAAGTTATTTTTTGAGAATAAAATTTTGGTATGTTTGATTGATCATAAAAAATTAACTTATTGTAGAGTAACTTATATTTGGTTGAGCATCCATTTTTCTAGAAAAACTGTGTAAAATACTTATTATATCCTTAGTAGATATAAGATCATATATTTTTGCTCATAAACTTTATATAAATATAAATATTATATTATATTAATTTAAATATAATATTAATATATTATAATATAACATTAGATCATAATAATTTATTATATTAACATAATATTAATATATATTAATATTTTAATATAATAAATTTATTAATATATGTATAAATATAATATTATATTAATAAAAATATTAATATATTAATACAAAATATTATATTTATATTAATAAAAATATTATATTAGTATAAATTTTAAAAATATAATAAATATTATGATATTAATATTAATATTATATTCATATAAATATTAAGATAATATTAATATTGTTGGGTATAAAATACCCACAGCCGAAGTCCTCAACAGAATCAACGATTTCGCCCACGATGCCGACCTCAAAGAAAGACTTCGCCCGGACTCCTACGGGAGCCGGACTTCGTCCTCGACTCCAACGGCTGCAGACAGACTTCGTCCGGACTCCTACGGGAGCCGGACTCCGCCGACAACTCCGACTTCAAGTTGACTCCGCCCGGACTCCTACGAGAGCCGGACTCCGTCCTCAACATCAACTGCTGGTAAGCCCCGTCCGGACTCCTACGGGAGCCGGACTTCGCCTTTAACTTTGATTGCAGGAAGACTCCGCCCGGACTCCTACGGGAGTCGGGCTTCATCCTCGACTCCAACGGCTGCAGACAGACTTCGTCCAGACTCCTACGGGAGTCGAACTCCGCCGACAACTCCGACTTCAAGTTGACTCCGCCCGGACTCCTACGGGAGCCGGGCTCCATCCTCAACATCAACTGCTGGTAAGCCCCGTCCGGACTCCTACGGGAGCCGGACTTCACCTTTAACTTTGATTGCAGGAAGACTCCGCCCGGACTCCTACGGGAGCCGGGCTTCGTCCTCGACTCCAACGGCTGCAGACAGACTTCGTCCGGACTCCTACGGGAGTCGGACTCCGCCGACAACTCCGACTGCAAGTAGACTCCGCCCGGACTCCTACGGGAGTCGGGCTCCGTCCTCAACATCGACCGCTGGTAAATCTCGTCCGGACTCCTACGGGAGCCGGACCTCTCCTTTGACTTTAATTGCAGGGAGACTCCACCCGGACTCCTACGGGAGCCGGGTTTCATCCTCAACTCCAACAGCTACAAGCAGACTTCGTCCGGACTCCTACGGGAGCCGGACTCCGCCAACAACTTCAACCGCAAGTAGACTCCGCCCGGACTCCTATGGGAGCCGGGCTCCGTCCTCAACGTCAGCTGCCGGTAAGCCTTGTCCGGACTCCTACGGGAGCCGGACTTTGCATCTGATTTTGATTGCAGGGGATTCCACCCGGACTCCCACGGGAGCCGGGCTCCACCCACTACCCCAACTGCAAGGAGGACTCCGCCCGGACCCCTACGTGGGGTCAGACTCCGACCACAGCCGAACTTCAGCCGACAGATCTGCACTCTCAGGCCATAATCACGGCCACGATTCTGCTACACTTCCTGCGGTGGATTCCACGCAGCTCCACCACTCCCTGACAGATCGCAGTAACGATCGCAGCACTGCTCCACTCCCTACGACGGATCCCACGCGGCTCCATTACTACCTGACAGGCCACGATAAATGGCCGCGATCCTGCTCCACCTCCTGCAACGGATACCGTGCGATTCTCCCATCCGCTGGCAAGTCACGACAACAAACGCCGCCCCACTTCACGCGGCAGACTCTACGTGGCACGCCCCAGTGATAGCCACGGGTCCATTCCACTACTCTTCGCAGCAAACTCCGCCTGACCCTGGGCAGCCCACTGCCAGACGGTTACAGATACCGCCATCAATCCATTATCTCCCCCACCTATAAAAAGGGGGATCCAGATACGTTATTCTATAAGCTCATTTCTTATCTCAAAACTCTGCTAAATTCTCCGTTCGAGCGCTCCATTCTTACTGAGGCAGAGAACTGATTTGAGCGTCGGAGGGTCTTGCCGGAGCAACCCCACCTCCGGTTTAGACTTCCCTTGCAGGTCTCGACGGCGACCGCGACTTCTCCGACTCCAGCTTCTCCGGCGCAAGCGGATTTTTGCACCAACAGGATTGGCACTAGAGGAAGGGCTTGAACCTTCGCAGTACCCTTGTTCTTAAAGGAGCGTTCAACGGAGCCGCCTCCGATCATCTCCTCCAACACCCACTCTTTATTTTCCCCCGCTGGATCCACACTCGATGCCTCCACGCAAGGCGTCCACGCGACGGTCCACGGCCTCCACGGTCAGATCTCAGGCTCCAGCCTCCCCTCCTATTTCTCAACCTCCTCCTCCTCCTCCTCCAGCGGCGGCGGTCGGCACGGAGCAGTTTGACTTGCTGGCACAGCAGGTCAGAGGCCTCGTCGAAGCTGTGCAAGCAATGCAGCAGCAGCAGCCGCAGGCGTCAGCGCACCCGGAAAGGGCGTCTCCGGAATGCCAGGACCCGGCGGCGGGGCGGGTCACCTGGGCCAGCCGCCCCATCCTTCCTGGAAAAACAAACCCGAGGGTAGAGAGCCCTCAATCGGACCACGACTCCACCCCTGGAAGATCCCTGCCCCCGTTCTGCCAGAGGACCCTCGAGACTCGAAGTCGAGAGGATTTTCTGGACCGGAGGCTCCAGGAGATGAACCGACGGATTGAAGAACTCTGCCATGCGCCCCCCGCTTATGGTGAGGACATTTGTACTGACCCTCCCTTCTCCCAAACGATCATGCAGGAACCGATCCCGCCAAACTTCAAGCTTCCCCAGTTCGAAAGCTACGACGGGACTTCGGACCCGGTTGATCATCTGGAGGCCTTCCGGACGATGATGCTGCTTCACGATGCTCCTGATGCCATCTTATGCCGGGCTTTCCCGTCTACTTTGAAGGGAGCAGCGAGGAACTGGTATTCGGCTTTGAAATCGGGTACCATCTTCTCCTTCGATCAAATGAGCCACCAATTTGTGACCCATTTTGTCAGCAGCCGGCGCCTCCGGAAGGGTTCGGAGTCCTTCATCAACATCAAGCAGAGGGAAGGAGAGTCCATACGGGCCTACATCAATCGCTTCAACATCGCGACGCTGGAGGTCCGGAACTTGGACCAATCAGTTGCCATGGCCGCCCTGAAAGGCGGCCTTCAGAAGAATGATCTTTTGTTCTCCCTGGAGAAGAAGTATCCCAGGGATTTTGCCGATTTGCTGGCTCGGGCTGAGGGATACGCCCGAGCGGAAGAAGCCTTCAAAATGAAGGATGAAGAGACAGCAAGGGAGCGGCAAGCGGGAGATTTGAGTAAGCCCGCAGTTGAGAAAAGGCCAAAGGAAGCCCGGCCGCGTTCTCGATTCCCTCTTGGGCATAAGCGTGCCCATACTCCACCCCGGGCATGCAGGCAGAGAAGCCCGGACCGCGGGGTTCGGCGGGGTTCCCCACCAGGGAGTTTCCGCAACTACGCCCCCCTCAATGCCTCGAAGGCCCAGGTGTTAATGGAGGTCAGGGAGCAGCTCCCTAGGCCGGAGAGGATGCGCACACACTCCGGGAAGCGCAACCCCAACAAGTTCTGCCTCTACCACCGCGACCACGGCCACGACACAGAGGAATGGATCCAGCTCTAGGACGAGATCGAGGAGCTCATTCGGCGAGGTCGACTTGACAGATTCATCCGCCGCAGGCCTGAGGGTAGAGGAGACCGGTCAAGAGCCCTTCCACAGCCTGAACCACCGAGAAGGGAGGAGCAACCCGGGGACCGGCCTCCCATCGGGACCATCGACTCCATCACCGGAGGGCCTCAAGGAGGAGCGGGCCACCCGCGACCGTGGAGCTCGAAAAACCTGAACAGGAGGAGAACCTCGTCTTGACATAAACAAAGTCAAAGGCCCGGTTCTTTTAGACCGGATGGGGGGAGAGGCCTTACAACGCCCTAATGTGCCCCCACAGCCATGTCAGGAACAGGAGGAGAACCTCGTCCTGACATGAGCAAAGTCGAAGGCCCGATTCTTTTAGACCGGATGGGGGGAGAGGCCTTACAACGTCCTAATGTGCCCCCACAGCCATGTCAGGAACAGGAGGAGAACTTCGTCCTGACATGAGCAAAGTCAAAGGCCCGATTCTTTTAGACCGGATGGGGGGAGAGGCCTTACAACGCCCTAATGTGCCCCCACAGCCATGTCAGGAACAGGAGGAGAACCTCGTCCTGACATGAGCAAAGTCGAAGGCTCGGTTCTTTTAGACCGGATGGGGGGAGAGGCCTTACAGCGCCCTAACGTACCCCCACAGTCAAGCCGGGAATGGGAGGAGAACCTCACACTGGCTCGAACAAAAAGGAAGACTTCACCCGGACTCCTACGGGAGCCGGGTTCCGCCCACAAGGAAGACTTCACCCGGACTCCTACGGGAGCCGGGTTCCGCCCACAAGGAAGACTTCACCCGGACTCCTACGGGAGCCTGGTTCCGTCCACGAGGAAGACTTCACCCGGACTCCTACGGGAGCCGGGTTCCGTCCACAAGGAAGACTTCACCCGGACTCCTACGGGAGTCGGGTTCCGCCCACAAGGAAGACTTCACCCGGACTCCTACGGGAGCCGGATTCCGTCCACAAGGAAGATTTCACCCGGACTCCTACGAGAGCCGGGTTCCAGCCACGATGCCAGGGAAGACTTAACCCGGACTCCTACGGGAGCCGGATTCCGGCCACGACGCCAGGGAAGACTTCACCCGGACTCCTACGGGAGCCGGGTTCCGTCCGCGACGCCAAGGAAGACTTTCGGCACCGGTTAGGAAGACAACGACATCTCCGAAATAATGTGGGGCCCGGACGGCCAAGCTCGGGCTTGCGGTCACGCACGACGAGAAAGACGAGCTAACGCATCGACGACCGGGCGCCCCCTGACGATGTCTACATCAGATAAGTCAAACAACAAGAAAGGTTCGGCAGACAGCAATATTAGTGCAACGCGCGGACGAGGTAACACAAAATGCTCTTTTTATTTCATTTCCGATATACACACTACAAAGCCAGGAAGGCCAAAGAAAGAAGGACAAAACGACAAAAAGGAAGTAACTACATGACAAGACAGAAAGACAAAAAGAGCTCTAAGGAGGCCCTGCTCCCTCCGACCTAGAGTTATCTATTCCGTCTCTCAACCAGGACTGCCTCAGATTCTTAATTTCCTCTTCTAGCTCTTCCCTCTTCCGCAGCGCATCCTGGAGCGCCCGACGAAGTTGCTGGCTCTCAGCCTCCGCCTCTCGATGCCTCTTCCTCAAAACTTCAGACTCCGCCTCCGCGTCCGCGATGGCCCACCGCTCGAGTGCCAGTTGGATCTTCACTTGTTGCAGCTCGGCTGTCTTTTCCCCGAGGGAGACAGAAATCTCCTCAACGGTGCCTCTTAGGGCTTGGAGCTCTTCAGAATCTTGGGCGGAAGTAAGCTGTGCCCTGCTAGCCAGCTGTCTCTGGAGACGGACGACTTCATCGGCTGCCATCCTGAATCTCCCTTTGCATTCTTCCACTTGCCTGCGCCAGCTAGCCCGTTGCACGTCGTGGCTCACCTCGGCATCCTGAAGTTGCTGCTGAAAGTCGGAAACCTTCTGCGACCACCTCTGGTCATCGTCGACCCGGGCCAAGAGCCGGGATGAATTTTCTTCCAGCTGGTCGATCTTCCCCTTCGCAGCTGACAGTTCCACCTTGAGGGCGCTGATCCTGGCGGCCTGGGCCCAAATCCGGTCGCTGGAGCTCTTCTTGCATTCCTCGAGCTCCTTTGCAAAGTTCGCCTTCCTCCGGCTATACTCCATGATCCCCTTCACATGGAGACTCCGAAAGTGGGCAGCCTCAGCGGCGGCTTCAGAGTGACCTTCTCTTGATTTGCGGAGCTCGGCTTCCGTCTTCTTTAACTTCTTCGTCAGGTGAAGAACTTTCTTTTTCAACCGCTGGATCGTCGATTTCAGCGGGACCCCCAAGGGCAGGGGGAGTGCTTCTGCAGGACACTGCCATCAGAAGGTAAAGGCGTCAAAGAACGATTCATTGCAGGAAGAAAAACAGAGAGAAGGAGGGAGGAGGAAAGAGAAGCCGTCCGCAACAAGAAATTCAACTTTATTGATTGAATGGTTTTTAAAGACAAACGGAAAAGAAAAATTGCGACGAAATAAAGGTACAAGATCAGAGGTCTCAGACCTCAGGGGTGGGGGGTGGAGAACTCAGCGCGGGGGCTGCGACAGCAGTGGCGGCTGACGAGGGGTCGGTCTCGTCCTCAGACTCCTCGCCTAGGAAGCTGAGGTCGAGCTCTGAGAATTTTTTGGCTACCTTCTCTTGGCAGAGCTCGAACCTCTTAATGAACGCTTCCTGGCTGAACTGGACATTCAGGTCCCTCATCTCCGCGGAGGCCTTGAATTCCTCCACTGCAAGGGCTCTGGCCTCCGAGACCAGGACCAGAGTTTGCTCGACCAAGTGGGCGACCTCGGCCTCCGCCTTCCTCGCCGATTCCTCCAAGATCTGCCTCTCCTCCTCCCGGGCTTTCTTCTCCCTTTCCAGGGCCTCCTGGAGGGCGGCTACTTCGGCCGTCTTTGCTTGGAGGTGAGCAACCTCCGCCTGACAGCGTTCCTCCACCTGGAGGATGTCCCTCCTCGTGCGGCTCATCGCCTCGATATAGGCGAGGAGCTGGTGCCCAATCTGCAAAGACAGCTAGGGAATCAGTACAAAGGCCGAATAGCCATGTAAATGAAGAGTCGCTCACCTCAAGGAAGGACCCCAAAGAATCCCAAGCCTGCTGCTCAGGATCGACGCGGTCGATCCTCTCCACGACGTCAGACAGAATGCAGCCGTCGATCAGCCGCCTGATCAAGTCCCTATCATTGAAGGGATTCTCTGACCCCTCCTCGGAGCAGAGGGACTCGTCCGCAGCATTTCGGCGGCTACTCGCCCTGCGGGCCACCGATTTCCTCCTTTTTCCCGCGGCGGGCGCCTCCGTGGGGCGAACCCCCGGGGCGGGGGCCCCAATCGGCGGACTCCTCGAGGAGGCCCGGGGGGCTGTTGGCTCGGCATTCGAGGGAATATCGATGGCCGGGGCCACCTGGACGGGTGCCGCTAAGCTCGTCTCCTCCGCCCTGGCCCTCTTCGTCGATCCGGAGGTCGTAGCGCCCTTTCTCTTGTGGACCCTCATGCCCCTGACGAGCATCCGCACTGCTTCGGCGTTCATTCCTAAAAAAAAAAAAAATAATAATAAAAGAAGAGAAGAGAAAGAGAGAGAGAAGGAAGAGGAGGTAAAAAGAAGAAGAGAAGGGAGGCATGAAAAGAGAAGATAAGGTAAAAGATGAATACTCGCTGGATCCTGGGGACTCAGGCCGATGTTGAAAAGAAACTGCTCCCTCAGAAGATTGGGAAGAGAAGGAGCGGAATAAGCTAGAAGCTTTTGGGTGGCCTGAAGGTCGTCCTCCCCCAGGCTGGGAGCCCGACGGACAGAATCCCTCAGAGAGCCCCAAGGGGGCAGGCCCAGTTTCAGGGTCGGGCAGTGAACGAAGAGGTATTTCCCCTTCCAATTGTGGATCGAAGAAAGGGCGCCTTTCAGCAACCCCTTCTTGCCGAACTGGGGGGAGAAGTACCACCAGTCCTTCGCCGAAGGATGGCGCTTGAAGGTATAGAAGTGCCTAAACAAGGAGAGAGACGGCTGGACCTCGACTACGTGGCAGAGAGAGAGAAATCCTATCAAAAACCTAAAAGAATTCGGGGCCACGGAAGCCAAGGAGATGTCCAAGAAACGGAAGAGGGCAACGACAAAAGAAGGAAGCGAAAGCCGGAGTCCGGCACGGAACGCTTCCTGGTACAAACAAAAGCGACCGGGAGGAGGAGTGCTGGCCCGATCAGAAGGGCCAGGCAGCTCCAGGTCGTACTCCGGAGGAACTCCGTACTGAACCCTTATCAGAAGGAGCTCCTCCGAGGTCACGGAACACGGAATGACGTCCGGCACGAAAATCGGGCGGAGCCCAGCCCCAGATGCGGGTTCGTCTGCAGAGACGGGAACCTGGGGGTTTGAGGCAGAAGAACTCCCGGAACTGCAGGGAGCAGAAGAGCCGGAAGATATTTCGAGTAGTTTCGAAGGGAGGCTCTAAAGGACCCTAAGAAGGCGGACAGAAGGGGGGATGAGAGGTCACAGGAAGCTAACTCGGAGGGATGCAAAAAGATAATGACAGAAAAAAAATCCCTAGGTGGTGAGAAGAAGGTTGGCGGTGCTGGAACTAACCTATATCGCTCTGAGGGACCTGACGAACGAAAACAGGAGACGCCTACGACTCGAGAAGACGCCCACTGAAACAGGGCTCTCGAAGAAAAGGCAAACGCTGGTAAGAACTCAGGAACGAAGTAGGGCACCTAAAGGTGGGAGGACGGGTTTAAATAGACCCTGGGATCCGGCGCCATAATGATCGCGAATCCCCCCAGGCCAGTCCGCATCCGACACATGTCCCACTCTCCCTGGCAGGCGGCTAAAAGCGGCTGACGGTTGGCAGGGCCATTATTGCACCGTACCTAGGCCAGTGTACCTGCGGAAATTTCGAAGAGTCACTTCGTACCGCCCCAATTCGAAAAGACTCCGGCACGCGCGCAATTAATGCCCAAAATATCTAGGGGCAGCAGTGCGTGGGATTCGAGGGGACGGCTTCGGCTGTACCCATCTCTCTGTACTTCCTTCGTTCGAAATTCAAACTCGGAAGTAGGGGGACTGGTGTTGGGTATAAAATACCCACAGCCGAAGTCCTCAACAGAATCAACGATTCCGCCCACGATGCCGACCTCAAAGGAAGACTCCGCCCGGACTCCTACGGGAGCCGGGCTTCGTCCTCGACTCCAACGGCTGCAGACAGACTTCGTCCGGACTCCTACGGGAGCCGGACTCCACCGACAACTCCGACTTCAAGTTGACTCCACCCGGACTCCTACGAGAGCCGGGCTCCATCCTCAACATCAACTGCTGGTAAGCTCCGTCCGGACTCCTACGGGAGCCGGACTTCGTCTTTAGCTTTGATTGCAGGAAGACTCCGCCCGGACTCCTACGGGAGCCGGGCTTCGTCCTCGACTCCAACGGCTGCAGACAGACTTCGTCCGGACTCCTACGGGAGCCGGACTCCGCCGACAACTCCGACTTCAAGTTGACTCCGCTCGGACTCCTACGGGAGCCGGGCTCCGTCCTCAACATCAACTGCTGGTAAGCCCCGTCCGGACTCCTACGGGAGCCGGACTTCGCCTTTAACTTTGATTGCAGGAAGACTCCGCCCGGACTCCTACGGGAGCCGGGCTTCGTCCTCGACTTCAACGGCTGCAGACAGACTTCGTCCGGACTCCTACGGGAGCCGGACTCCGCCGACAACTCCGACTGCAAGTAGACTCCGCCCGGACTCCTACGGGAGCTGGGCTCCGTCCTCAACATCGACTGCTGGTAAATCTCGTCCGGACTCCTACAGGAGCCGGACCTCTCCTTTGACTTTAATTGCAGGGAGACTCCACCCGGACTCCTACGGGAGCCGGATTTCGTCCTCAACTCCAACAGCTACAAGCAGACTTCGTCCGGACTCCTACGGGAGCCGGACTCCGCCAACAACTTCAACCGCAAGTGGACTCCGCCCGGACTCCTATGGGAGCCGGGCTCCGTCCTCAACGTCAGCTGCCGGTAAGCCTTGTCCGGACTCCTACGGGAGTCGGACTTTGCATCTGATTTTGATTGCAGGGGATTCCACCCGGACTCCCACGGGAGCCGGGCTCCACCCACTACCCCAATCGCAAGGAGGACTCCGCCCGGACCCCTACGTGGGGTCAGACTCCGACCACAGCCGAACTTCAGCCGACAGATCTGCACTCCCAGGCCACAATCACGGCCATGATTCTGCTACACTTCCTGCGGCGGATTCCGCGCAGCTCCACCACTCCCTGACAGGCCACAGTAACGATCGCAGCACTGCTCCACTCCCTACGATGGATCCCACGCGGCTCCATTACTACCTGACAGGCCACGATAAACGGCCGCGATCCTGCTCCACCTCCTGCAACGGATATCGTGCGATTCTCTCATCCGCTGGCAAGTCACGACAACAAACGCCGCCCCACTTCATGCGGCAGACTCCACGTGGCACGCCCCAGTGATAGCCATGGGTCCATTCCACTACTCTTCGCAGCAAACTCTGCCTGACCCTGGGCAGTCCACTGCCAGACGGTTACAGATACCGCCATCAATCCATTATCTCCCCCACCTATAAAAAGGGGGACCCAGATACGTTATTCTATAAGCTCATTTCTTATCTCAAAACTCTGCTAAATTCTCCGTTCGAGCGCTCCATTCTTGCTGAGGCAGAGAACTGACTTGAGCGTCGGAGGGTCTTGCCGGAGCAACCCCACCTCCGGTTTAGACTTCCCTTGCAGGTCCCAGCGGCGACCGCGACTTCCCTGACTCTAGCTTCTCCGACGCAAGCGGATTTTTGCACCAACAAATATAATATTATATTACTATTCAGTATTTCATCTTGATCATCTATTGATATTTTATAAAATCTTAACCGTGGATCTTAAAAAAGTATCTTTGAAAAGAAAAAATACGATCAATTTTCATCCCATGAAAAGTGCCAAAATCTATCTCCTCTATAAATTTTTACTTTTCATAAAATATGAGAAGTATCTTTTTAGAACTTTTTCACTCTCTCTCCTCTTAAAATTTTAACCAAACAAGAGGCTTCATTTCTATTTTCCAGAAACTGCCTCTTCCTCCCTCCACTTTTTGTGAGCCAAACAAGTCCTAAAAATAAATAACGGTATTATAATTTTATTCCTCCTCGAGTTTCCCATACTATTTTTTTTGGGTCTACATTTTTTTCAAAAATATATTTTAAGCCCAACAAGAATGTAGATCCTTTTACAAATAATCATTCAGCACAACCACACATACATACATATATAATATGTATGTATGTATATTAAAAAAATATATAGCAAATGAATGATCTAATGCATCATGGAAACATAGACAAGAGATAGGGATATCAATAGATTGGATTGAGCAATATATATATCCATCCCATAATTAAAAATTTCATATCAATATCTATCCCATATCTGTATTGAGTTGCATCAGGTCATGCAGTGATATAGGTTGGAATAGGTCAGATAGATAAAAGGAGGGGTCAAGTCGGATAACACCCATGGTAACAATAGAGTACTAGCAATGTGGTAGATAATTATGTTAATGATAATTATAATGGGAAAAGGCTCACAATAAAGTAGTTGTGATGGTGATAGTGATAACAAATGTCTTGATGGTAATAACAATGACAATAATAATAATAGAAAATATGATTAATAGTGATGGTGGATGGTAAACATGATGGCCATTATAATGATATTGGCAACAACAATGATGAAAATGGTGAATATAATAAAAGATATTTTTTTTGAAAATGATAAATTTTTTTAAAAAAACAATAAAAATAATTTTTAAATTTAAAAAATAAAAATTTATCCAAATTTATCTATTCTATTTATAAATTCATATGATATTATTTCTAAGAATATTTTAAAAAACACAAGTAACATCGGGTATGCCTCGGGTTCTCGTGCCTTAATTATGTACAAGAAAAATCAGGTTTAAGAATTGTCATCTAATGCCTCGTTGCTATTATAAAAAAAATATTTTATGATCTGATAACTTTTTTCTCGCTATTTATTGAGCTTATACACCATGAAAGGTTGGTTAATTTTAATATAAAATTTTTTAAAACTTTCTAGAATTCATCAAATCTCTAGAACTCCTGAATCCATCTATAAGTTGTAAAAACCAACTTACAAGTCCGAAGAGAGTAATTATGTTGTTGTTGCTCTTCCATGATCAAATAGCCCAAATATTTCATCAAACTTATTTGATTTGTAAAAAATTTTTTCTTCTTAAAATATTATTCTTAAAAAATTTATTTTTATGAATATGATATTTAAAAAAATAATTTAGTATGTTTGGTTGGTCATGAAAAAATGATTTATTTCAGAGTGACTTATGATTATTTGAATATCAACTTTCCTAATAAAATTGTATAAAATGCATATTATCCCCTTAATGCAAGGAAAAATCCCATTCTACACATTACTATCATCTACAAATGGAAAATTATGATGGTTAATAATATTTTTGTCATGGTGGAGAAGAGTTTGAGGCATTATGATCGAGAGAATATTCATTTCAACCGTAGATTTTTCAATGGCCTAAAAAGATATTTTTTGAAAAAAAAATTTACAAATTCTATCCAATGAAAATTCAAAAAAATCATATTTTATATTTTTTTTATAAAATATAAAAATTATATTCTCAAAAAAACACTCTTTTTCCATCTCTCTTTTTTGAAGAAGTTTCTTTTCTGCATCCTGTTGGCCACACTTCCCCCTTTACTTCCCGCTGACCAAAAGAGCCCCAAGCTAATTCCACCACGACGGAAGCACTTTTTTTTTTCATTAAATGCTAAAAATAGTTATAATCACATTTTATAGCTCAAAAGCAATAATTCTTTTGTCGCCTTTTTCTATGACAACTATAGCTATATCTTAACCCTCATGTGTTAAATTGTGTTGCTTTTAGAACTCGCTTCCATCAGCCAAACATAGGAAAAAGCTTAGTTTTCCATCCAAGAAAAAAAGAACACCGGAAGCATTGTCAATTAAAATTATTTTTGACAAAATCTTCCTTTTGACAAAATCTATTTCATCATCAAATACAAAACATTGAACAGTGCGTGAAACCATGCTCTACTGCGTCGGTGGAGCACTAGAGAAGCAGAAGTAGAACGAGCAGCCTGGGGCCAACGGTAGCCCAGCCCAAACACAATCCGGTGGCCTATAAATCGTCGTGAAAGGCCTTAACGAAGTCCGCTATTGTTGGGCCTTTCCGGGCTTTGCCTTTGCGGTAGCACTGGAAGCTTCTGGAGCCACGGCAACAAGCACTATATATATATGGACCATCGCAGCCCAAGGCGTAGCCGTGGTGTGATCTAGTTTTTTCCCTTCCCATCCTCTAAGCCCTAAACCCTAGACGCCGCCATCCGTTGCCGGGGCAGGTCGAAGCCCTCGACTCTCTTCCATTGAAGTCGGTAAAAGGTCCTTTTATTTCTTCATCTGTTTTGCTTATTTACTCGTATCCTCTTTTTTTTTTTTTGAGTCTCTATCCTTGAACTATTTGTGGATCGTGAGCTGGGCTTGCAGTGCGCATCGATGATGATAAATCTAAAGGCTTGTTTCTCAAAAACATTCGCAGTGGCCGCCTGAGGGCTTTCGCCTTGCCGGGCTTGAGAGCCTTTGCTGCTAAATCCTTCCTTGGATGTCTGAGATCGCCTGAAATTGAAAACTTTCTTTCTCACGATTCCGTTGTATGGTTTTACCTTTTTTTTTTTTTCCGTTGGCTTGAAAGATTATTTTTTGATCTTTTTTTTATGCGGCGTCTTTTCGTCTTTTTTTCTATTATTGTCACGGACAGTTTTTTTTTTTTTTTGGTAATTTTAAACTGGTTGCTGATGATGATAAATCCAAAGGCTTGTTTCTCAAAACATTCGCAGTGGCCGCCTGAAAGCTTTCGCCTTGCCGGGCTTGAGAGCTTTTGTTGCTCAACTTTTCCTTCCTTGGATATCTGAGGCTAAATTTATTTATTGTGATATACCGGCCGGCCCCTGTACACCGACTTATTCTCGGAATGGTCCAATCGACGTTCGACTCTATGCATCGGACGGACAGACGATTCCGATAATGACTGTCAATGATATCCGATCAAAGGTACGTCGGTTGAATAGATCAATATTGTTTTCAATCGGTCAAACGGCCGAACCCATATCACCGACTTACGGTCGGGGGTGGCGGCCGACGTCCGACTTTTACAAGACATCAGATTAATCAATGATATTTTCGATTCATCACTGACATATCCGACAGTCGAATACCGATATATAGTCGATCAGTCCGTTCAAATGTCGTAGAATCGCTATGGACTGTTGTCGTGCCAAGAACATGCTGTACGATCGTCGGGCTTGATAACTTTTCAGTTATCTGCATTATTAATGATGGGAATATACCGTAAGGCAACAGTTTTGGTAAGCTCTCTCTTTGAGTCTCCTGATTTTTTTCTACTGTTGTCTAATCTTCTCTCTGCTTTGAGCGTCGGAGGGTCTCTGCCAGAGACATCTTCGATCAGTGAGGATCGATCAGACGATGAGGAGATTGGTCGTAACATTATTTAATAATTTTTTTATTATAGATTTCAGGATCTGTTTTATTCAATGATAGTCATTTGGGCATTAAAAGCTGGAAATCATAGGCCTTTTTTTTTACAGGACCGATGATCAAATTGAATTTTTGAAAGCATGATGAATATTGATTAACGCACAATGTTTGGCATCATTTTTTTTAATTTTATTTATTTCTGTGAATATGGTATACGGATCGCAAATAGCAGCAAGTCAAAGTCTTGTTTCTCATGAGAGCTCTTTGCCAGCGAGGCTCTAGAGCTCCTAACTTTTGCATCTTTGGATGTTTACTATTTGAAAGTTCTTCTTCTTTTTTTTTTTTTTTTTTTTTTTTTAGTTCTAATGTCAAAATTTGGTAACACTTCGATGTTACCTGGAAAATGGGGATTTTAATAAATTTAAATATGTTTGTATTCCATGCTTCTGGTTGTTATCACACAAGATCCATCATTCTTGGGTTTTCGATTTTGTTTCAAAAATCTGTGTAGGATGTGTTTGTTGGTTGTTTATATTGGTCATATTTTCATCATCTTTCATCCATTCTCTAATACTTTCTACCTACAATTATTACATTTTCACCTAGAAATTAGCAATTTGGCTGATTTTTATTTTAGGAAAAAAAATGAGTCTTCAGATGGAATGCCAATGATGACAAACCCAAAGGCTTGTTTCTCAAAACATTCGCAGTGGCCGTCTAAGAGCTTTCGCCTTGCTGGGCTTGAGAGCTTATGCTGCTTGAATTTTTCCTTCCTTGGATGTCTGAGGCTAAATTTATTTAATTCTTTTTTTATCATAGATTTCAGGGTCTGTTCTATACAAGGATGGTCATTTTGGCATTAAAAGCCGGAAATCATAGGCCTTTTTTTTTTTCTACAAGACCGATGATCAAATTGAATTTTTGAAAGCATGATGAATATTGATTAACGCACAATGTCTTGTATCTTTTATTTTATTTATTTCTGTGTATATGGTATATGGGGCGTAAACAGCAGCAAGTCAAAGTTTTGTTTCTCATGAGAGCTCTTTGCCTGCGAGGCTTGAGAGCTCCTAAACTTTTACTGAGTCTATTTGAAAGTCTGCCTTTTTTTTTTTTTCTCCCAGTTCTAATGTCAAAATTTGGTCACACTTTGATGTTACCTGGAAAATGGTGATTTCAATAAACATAAATATGTTTGTATTCCATGCTTCTGGTTGTTATCACACAAGATCCATCATTCTTGGGTCTTTGATTTTGTTTCAAAAATTTGTGTAGGATGTGTTTGTTGGTTGTTTATATTGGTTATATTTTCATTATCTTTCATTCATTCTCTAATACTTTCTACTTTCAATTACTATATTATCAACTAGAAATTAGCAATTTGGCTGATTTTTATTTTAGGAGAAAAATATGAGTCTTCAGATGGAATGCCAATGATGACAAACCCAAAGGCTTGTTTCTCAAAACATTCGCAGTGGCCGATCAAGAGCTTTCGCCTTGCCGGGCTTGAGAGCTTATGCTGTTTTCGCAGATGGAGTTGCGTAGGGTCCGTCGCAGGGAGTGGAGCAGTGTTGTCCGTTACTGTGGTCTGCCAGGGAGTAATGGAGCCGTGTAGGGTCCGCCGCAGGGAGTGGGGCAGAATCGTGGCCGTTACTGTGGCCTGCCAGGGGGTCCAGACTTGTCGGCCGAAGTTCGGTTGGAGTCGATAGTGAGGTCCGATATCCGTAGGAGTTTGGGCGAGGTCTACCTGCAGTTGAAGTCGTGGGTGGAGTTCGGCTCCCGTAGGAGTCCGGACGAAGTCTGTCTGCAGCCGTTGGGGTCGAGGATGAAGCCCGGTTCCCGTAGGAGTCCGGGCGGAGTCTTCCTGCAATTAAAGTTAAAGGCGAAGTCCGGCTCCCGTAGGAGTCCGGACAAGGCTTACCCGCAGCTGATGTTGAGGGCGGAGCCCGGCTCCCGTAAGAGTCCGGGCGGAGTCTACTTGCGGTTGAAGTTGTTGGCGGAGTCCGGTTCCCGTAGGAGTCCGGACGAAGTCTGTCTGCAGCCGTTGGAGTCGAGGACGAAGTCCGGCTCCTGTAGGAGTCCGGGCGGAGTCTTCCTACAATTAAAGTTAAAGACGAAGTCCGGCTTCCGTAGGAGTCCGGACAAGACTTACCGGCAGCTGATGTTGAGGGCGGAGTCCGGCTCCTGTAAGAGTTCGGGCGGAGTCTACTCGCGGTTGAAGTTGTTGGTGGAGTCCGGCTCCCGTAGGAGTCCAGACGAAGTCTGTCTGCAGCCGTTGGAGTCGAGGACGAAGCCCGGCTCCCGTAGGAGTCCGGGTGGAGTCTTCCTGCAATTAAAGTTAAAGGCAAAGTCCGGCTCCCGTAGGAGTCCGGACAAGACTTACCGGCAGCTGATGTTGAGGGCGGAGCCCGACTCCTGTAAAAGTCCGAGCGAAGTCTACTCGCGGTTGAAGTTGTTGGCGGAGTCCGGCTCCCGTAGGAGTCCGGTGACGTTGGCGACGAAGCCCGGCTCCCGTAGGAGTCCGGGCGGACCTCCTGGAGCTGATCCTGCTGAAGACTTCGGCTGTGGATATTTTATACCCAACACAAGTCCCCCTACTTTCGAGTTTGAATTTCGAACGAAGAAAGTACAGAGAGAGATGGGCACAGCCGAAATCGTTCCCTCGAATCCTGCGCACTGCCGCCTCCAGATATTTTGGCATTAAATGTGCGCGCGCTGGAGTCTTTTCGGATTGGGGCGACCTGAAGAGTCTTTTCGGAACTCCCGTCGAAACGTGATCCCAAGCATTGCGCTACAGAAATTTACGAACAGTCAATCCTCGATAGCGGCGAGTAGGACACGTGGCATGCACCAGTTGGCCTAGGGACACCCGCCGCCATAACTGTGCTAAGATCCGCTGGCTATTTAAACCCCCTACTCTTCCTTTGGGGTTCCACCCTGCCGAAAGGATAGCATCTTTCTTTCGTCTGAGAGCCTAACTACTCAGCCACTTCCTCCGCACCAGCCCTCGCTGTCTTCAGCCCCTTGATTCTTCTCTAAGCGGTTCCCACGTCATGCCCTCCACTCCGGAGGCCATCCTCGAAGGGATGTATAGGGCCTGGAGGAAGGCGAGGAGGAGAATAGCGGTCGATGAGTTCACCGGTCATCAAGTGGCCGCTGAGGATCCTCGTCGTTTCAAAGGGGACTCAAGGAATAATTCCTTCAACAACAGGGGTTTAACAACGGGGGCCGTCGGTAAAGGTATTCTGACCGAGAATTTCGGAGTAGCAAGGCGAGATGATATCGGTCAAGAGGGCAGAGCTGTCGTCACAAGCTGTGGCGGGATCCTTGATGTCGTCGTGGCCGTGGGACCAGAAGCGGTCGACGTCGACGGTGGGGCAGTAGAACCTGTTGCGGGGACGGTGGAAGTAGCGCATGCCAACTTTGCCGGAGTGTTTTGGACGGCGGCTACCACGGAGTATTCGGTGATGACGCATATTTCTGGCGCCACCGTTGCCCTCAGGGTGACTCCGGTTCTTCTTGAAACAGGTCTTCGTCGCCGCTGCCGTTGCCCTTACCGTCCCCGGAAATCTATCCCATCCTTTTCCCCCTGAGGTTGGGACTTCGGAGGTGGAGCGAAACAAGGCGGGGCGAAAGCCGATGAGCCCATCACACGTACTGGACGACGCGGCTGGGAAGAGAAGTTTGCAGCTTGAAGTGGCCTCCGGTGCATCCTTTCCAAACCGTATTCGCGAGACTTGCAATGATGTATACATTTTTTTTTTGGCCCACCGGGTCTTGTAACGTACATCCAGTCAGTTGAAAAATGAAAAGGAGGTTTTGTTACCTCGTCTGCATCTTGTATCGAGTAGTCGTCTGTCGAACTTCTTTATTCTTCTTTCTTCTCTCTTCCTTCTTTTCTTCTTTTCTTTTTCACGTCGTCCCAAGGTCGTCGACGATCTCTTTTATTCGTGTTGGATTGTTATTTGCCGAGCTCCTTTTTGACTTTTACGCCGTTCGAAGATACCTAGTTGTCATTTTTCCGTCAATGGCTGCGGGCTTGCTTGGGGCCAATCGGGCCTGGGGTCCCTCCTAGGGCTTTAGTTTGGGGATCCGAGCTTCTGTCACCCTAAGTAGGTTGTCCTGTTTTGTGTCGAAAACTTCCTCAAAAGCTGGGACTCCCTATGGGAGCCCCAGTCCTTGCGGTGACAGAGTTTTCTGTACCTCGATCGCTGTCCGTTTTTCAATCGTAGCTGTCATAGTCCACTGCCTTCTTTTTTCTCTTTTCGCTCGGAGTTTTTCTTCGCTGAAGTCAAAGCGAAGTTCGGCTCCCGTGGGAGTCCGGACGGAACCCTCCTGTGATTGGAGTCACGGGCGGAGCCCGACTCCCATAGGAGTCCGGGCGGAGTTCCTTGTAATCAAAATCAGATGCGAAGTTCGGCTCCCGTAAGAGTCCGGGCGGAGTTTATTTGCGGTTGAAGTTGTCGGCGGAGTCCGGCTCCCGTAGGAGTCCGGACGAAGTCTGTCTGCAGCCGTTGGAGTCGAGGATGAAGCCCGGCTCCCGTAGGAGTCCGGACGGAGTCTTTCTGCAATCAAAGTGGGGAGTCCGGGCGGAGTCTTTCTGCAATCAAAGTTAAAGGCGAAGTCCGGCTCCCGTAGGAGTCCGGACGAATCTTACCGGCGGTTGACGTTGGCGACGAAGCCCGGCTCCCGTAGGAGTTCGGGCGAAGTCCCCCTTGGGGTCGGAGTCGTAGGCGGAGCCCATCTCCCGTGGGAGTTCGGGCGGATCTTACCGGCAGTTGAAGTTGGTGACGGTGCTCGTCTCCCGTGGGAGTCCGGGCGGAGTCCGCAAGGGCTAATCCTGTTGAGAACTTCGGTCGTGGGTATTTTGTACCCAACACTCTCCCCATCCGGTCTAAATGGAACCGGACCTTCGACTTTGCTCAAGTTAGGGCGAGGTTCTCCTCCTGTCCCTAACAGGGCTGTGGGGGTTTATATGGGTGTTGTAAGGCCTCTCCCTCCATCCGATCTAAATGGAACCGGGCCTTCGACTTTGCTCAAGTTAGGGCGAGGTTCTCCTCCTGTCCCTAACAGGACTGTGGGGGCTCATATGGGCGTTGTAGGGCCTCTTCCCCCATCCGGTCTAAATGGAACCGGGCTTTCGACTTTGCTCAAGTTAGGGCGAGGTTCTCCTCTTGTCCCTAACAGAGCTGTGGGGGTTCATATGGGCGTTGTAGGGCTTCTCCCCCCATCCGGTCTAAATGGAATCGGGCTTTCGACTTTATCGGGACGACGTTTCCCTTTCGCTTCTGACACGATTTGTGCAAATTGTTTAAAGACATGCAGGTATGCAACTTTCAATTAAAATGAAGTTATTGGTAGTACACCCGTAAGTTTTCCGAGTTCCACGGTCGTGGGAGGTCGGCTCCTCCGAGTTCCTTAAGATAATAAGTTCCTGGTCGGACTACTTCTTTGACTTCATACGGTTCTTCTCAGTTTGGGGCGAGTTTCCCCCGGTCCTGAGGTTGCGAGACAGCAGCTCGTCGAAGTACTAGATCTTCTGCTTTAAAGGCTTTGTTCTTGACTCGGGCATTGTAATATCGAGCAACTTTCTGTCTGTAGGCTGCCATTCGAACCTAAGCGATCTCCCGTCTTTCTTCCAGCAAGTCAAGGTTGGCTCTAAGACTTTGTGAATTTTGATGCTCGTCGAATGCCACGACTCGTGCCGACGGGAGTTTAAGCTCGATTGGGATGACGGCTTCCGTACCGAAGGCTAAAGCAAAGGGGGTCTTTCCCGTAGGTAACCTCTGGATAGTTCGATACGCCCATAGCACATGATAAAGCTCGTCCGCCCAAGTTTCCTTTGCTTTTTCAAGCCTTGTCTTAATCCCTTGCAAAAGGATTCTGTTAGTCACCTCAGCTTCGCCGTTCGTCTGGAGATGGGCTACTGATGTGAAGTTGTGGGAGATGTTTAGATCTTCACAGAATTCGGTGAATTTTGCTCCCGCGAATTGCCGTCCATTATCAGTGATTAGGGTTCTAGGCAAACCGAACCTGCACACGATCGATTTTCAGACGAAATCCTGCACTTTCGCTTCTGTGATTTTCGTTAGTGGTTCGGCTTCAACCCATTTGGTGAAGTAGTTGATCGCTACAAGGAGGAACTTCCTTTGTCCAGACGTCATGGGAAAGGGGCCAAGGATATCCATCCCCCATTGTGCAAAAGGCCATGGGGCGCTCAAGGGTGTGAGCTCGGTGGCGGGTTGTCTCTGAACGTTGGCGTATCTCTGGCATCGATCACACTTTTTGACATATTCAATCGAATCATGATGCATCGTTGGCCAGTAATATCCTTGGCGGAGCAACTTGTGGGATAAAGATCTAGCTCCCAAATGGTTTTCGCAAATTCCTTCGTGTACTTCCCACAAGGCGTAGTCAGCTTCCGAGAGCCGGAGACATTTTAAGAGGGGTAAAGAGTATGATCTTTTGTACAATTTGCCCTCATAAAGGATGTATCGGGAGGCTTGATTTCGGAGCTTTCGAACCTCCTTCGCGTCCTGAGGGAGGACTCCATCTCTGAGATAGGTTATCAGCGGGTCGATCCAGCTGGGCTCGTGGTCAATCTCCATTACGGACCGCGATTCTTCTGTACTTGGGTGCTTCAGAACTTCAAAAAGAACGCCTTTGGGCAACCCGGATGGAGCCAACATTGCCAGCTTGGAGAGAAGGTCGGCTCTGGTATTTTCCAACCTTGGAATCTGCCTCATGTCGAAGCTGTTAAAAGCGGGGGTAAGCTCCTTTACTTTCTCAAGATATTTGGCCATACTGTCCTCCCGCGCTTCATAACTCCCACTGACTTGCCCCACCACCAGTTGAAAGTCACTGTGCACCCGGAGCTGACTTATTCCCAGCTCTCTGGCGATCCTTAGTCCTGCGATCAGAGCTTCATATTCCGCTCCATTGTTTGTTGCGGGAAATTCGAAACGCAGAGCGTACTCAGCTATGACTCTCTCTGGACTGACCAAGATCAGGCCTGCACCTGCGCCCGAAATGTTGGAAGATCCGTCCACATAGAGGGTCCAAAAGCGATCGGAGGGATTGGCCTCTTCGTTGGGGGAGTTCGATTGAGACTTCAGGTCGTCAACTTTGCTTTGCTCAGGTTCGACCTCCTCTAGGATGGTGCACTCTACTATGAAATCTGCCAATATTTGGGTCTTGACTGCTGGTCTAGGTCTGTAGTTGATGTCGAATTTCGTGAGCTCGATTGTCCATTTTGCCATTCTTCCGGAGGTGTCAGTCCGGTGTAAAACCGCCTTGATCGATTGATCGGTGAGTAGCGTCACGGTGTGCCCTTGAAAGTAGGGTCGGAGCCTCTGAGCTGCAATCAACAAGGCGTAGGTCAGTTTTTCTAATTTGGTGTATCTGGTCTCGACGTCCCTCAGCGCGCGGCTAATGTAGTAGACTGGTCGCTGGACTTTCGCTTCTTCTTTGACAAGGACGGCCGCGAGGGCCATGGGAGAGACCGCTAGGTATAAAAACAGTTCCTCTCCAGGTTCAGGCTTTGCCAGCAGCGGGGGTGAGCTAAGGTAACTCCTTAACTCATCGAACGCATGTTGGCACTCAGAGGTCCAGCAGAAGTTCTTCGGCTGCTTGAGGGTTTGAAAGAAGGGCAAGCACCATTCGACCGACCTTGCGACGAAGCGATTAAGAGCCGCTATCCTCCCTGTGAGGCGCTGAACCTCTTTGATCGACTTTGGGGCGGTCATCTCCTGGATGGCGCGAATTTTCTCTGGATTGGCCTCAATCCCGCGCCCCGATACCATGAAGCCCAGGAACTTTTCTGAAGTTACTCCGAAAGCGCATTTAGTTGGGTTTAGCTTCATTTTATACTTTCGGAGAGCGTCAAAGGTCTCCTCGAGGTCGGCGACATGATTTCTGGAAGACTTGCTTTTTACGAGCATATCATCCACATAGACCTCCATGTTTCGGTCGATCTGCTCTTTAAAGATTTTGTTCACCAACCGTTGGTAGGTTGCATCCGCATTCTTGAGGCCGAAAGGCATGACCCTGTAACAGTAAAGGCCGCGATTAGTGATGAAAGCTGTCTTTTCTTCATCTTCAGACGCCATTCTAATTTGATTATAGCCGGAGAACGCGTCCATAAAGGTGAGGAGCTCATGGCCTGAGGTCGCGTCCACCAATTGGTCGATTCTGAGAAGGGGGTAGCTGTCCTTTGGACAAGCCTTATTCAGCTTTTTGAAGTCTATGCACATCCTCCACTTGCCGTTTGCTTTTTTGACCAGAACAACATTGGAAATCCAATCAGGATAATTGACTTCCTTAATGAATCCGGTCTTGAGGAGCTTATCCACTTCCTCGACTATCGCCTTCTACCTCTCCGGGGCATGACTTCGGATTTTTTTTTCCTCGGTCGATGCTTTGGATCGACGGCCAGATGATGCTCCATGACTTCTGTGTCAATTCCCGGCATGTCTGCTGGAATCCAAGCGAAAACGTCCGTATTTCTCCGTAGAAAGTCAATAAGACGCGTCCGCACCTCCTCCCCCAGGTTGGAGCCGATTAGCGCCACATGCTCCGCGTTCCCATCATTCAAAGGGATTGGTACCAGATCTTCGATTGGGCCGCCCCTTTCTTCGGTGAGGTCATCGCGAGCATCTAGTCCATCGACGGGACAGGGGTCAGCCTGATCGCTTCTTTGCAAAGCGATGTTGTAGCAGTGTCTGGCCAGGATCTGGTCTCCCCGGACCTCTCCGATCCCCTGGTTGGTGGGGAACTTCAACTTCAAATGGTAGGTCGAAATGACAGCTCGGAGGGCATTGAGGCCGGGTCGGTCAAGGATTGCATTGTAGGCGGATGGCGCCTTCACCACCAAGAAATTCACTAGAGCCCTGGATTGCTTTGGATATTGACCCGCGGTCACAATCAAAGCTATCATTCCTTCCGTCGGAACGGCGTCACCGGTAAACCCCACCAGGGGGAGCAAATCGGCCTCAGATGACCGCTAAGAGCAGACATTCTTGAAAAGGCATCGTAGAACAAGATGTCGGCCGAACTTCCGTTGTCGACAAGAATGCGACGGACGTCGTAATTTGCTATATTCAAGGAAACTACGACCGCGTCGTTATGAGGAAATTGGACTCCCTGGGTATCTTCTTCGGTAAAGGTTATTGGTTCTTCAACTTTTTGCCGCTTGGGGGATACAGCTGGTATGTTGGTTGCCTCCTGCTAGGATCCCCCCGAAATGGTGTTGACAGGATCCGCTAGAGGCCGTTCGTCCGGTCGCTCCTTGTCAGCGACCATAGCCGGAGGTAGTTGTGCGAAAGGAGGAGTGGGTACCGGATAAGATGATCGGAGGTGGATCCGTTGAGCGCTCCTTTAAGAATAAGGGTACTGCGAAGGCACAGCCCTCCTTCTAGCGCCAATCCTGTTGGTGCAAAAATCCGCTTGCGCCGGAGAAGTTGGAGTCGGGGAAGTCGCGGTTGCCGTCGGGACCTGCAAAGGATGTCTAAACTGGAGGTGGGGTTGCTCCGGCAAGACCCTCCGACGCTCAAGTCAGTTCTCTGCCTCAATAAGAATGGAGTGCTCGAACGGAGAATTTAGCAGAGTTTTTGGATGAAAGATTAGAG